>NC_135567.1:17360305-17365305 GCF_964340395.1 Glandiceps talaboti | reverse complement strand
TTGAGAGAGGGAGTGCACAAAAAACAAGCCAAACGTCAGGTTTGTCGCTTGATGGACCAGATATATATGGAAATTGTTAATTTATATTCACTCTTTAGTCGTGCATAAGAATGAGTTTGCGAAGGACCTGTTACAAGAGCAAAATTTGGTTTGATGTACAATATATGTTGAAAGGGTTTTCCCTTCATTGCTTACACCCCTACCCTTTGAAGTAAGTAATCAAATTTGGTGTAGATATGGAGAAACAATATGGCTGGATATATCACCTGCTTCATTGCCATGGAAACATCCAATAAAGACAGCGAAGAAGACGGCAGTCAACATCATGTCGATCAATACACACCCAGGCTGAAATGTAAGGATAGAAAAAACCCCGAAAATATTATGATTTATTAGATTTAAAGCTACACATTATTATAAGTCAGTAAATAAATAAATCTCAGACTACTTCCTATATATTAAAAATCAATTATAACATCTAAACTTGTCCTAGCTGTAAAATGGGACATTTTTGATGACACAACCAAATTAATATTCGCTCAAAATTATTCATTTACTTCAGTTTACTTGTAGGTGATTTAATATGCCTCATATTATACCATGTACAAGCCAAGATATTGTCTTTGAACAGAAAATATGGATTGTGTACCTGGTCGTTCTATGTCACGATAACCTATGTCTACGTCACAAATTCTGTGTTGATCTAAATATGAGTCAAAACATTCCAAATCGCCATTATTTTTCCCGGTTTTTCATCTTGAGGATGTATGATTACAGTATTCCTTCTATAGGTATCTTAACTCAGTTGGAAAATACTAGTGACCTAAGGGGCCTTATCACTACTCGTATTACGACTCATACAGACAAGGCCCCTTAGGTCACCCGTTTCCTTGCTTTGCTGAACGACGACATATATTTGAGGAATAATATCTATATCTAACCAGAATACATGGTACTTGTCAATGGCATAGAGAAATATCTATTTTGACCACATTCAAGGCAATAGTTAGCTAGTTCAGAGCACAAAAACAGTATCTGCTTTCTTCCTATACTATTTTAAGACATATTCACTTAACTAGTTTGATTAGATACAACCAACACTTGTTCTCAGTACAACCTGTTATAAATAGATTTCTGTCCAAATATAAACAATACACTGTTATCAATTATGCTTCCACTGTGTGCAGACAGTAAAGCTGCAGCTTTTATCTACCAGAGCAACGTTAACAACAACTGAGGCAATAACTTGTTGCCATTTGAACGGTTTTCATTACCATATACATACATTTACATATGACCTCTAGACTCCCTCTATATAGGCCAATGACCGTAACCCCGAGCTTAAATGTGTAATTATTCATATTGATCAGCGGAGTTACAAAATATGTGTAAGTATGTGTACTTATGTCATCTACAATCCACATTTTAGCTGAGCGTCACTTTACCGTTTATGATCTCGCTCGAGCTCGTTTTGGTCTATATATGTACAGTAAACGATGAAAGGTGACCCTAACCTTGATGAAAGCTGACTACCACAATAGTAGTACGAGATGACACCCTAGATACATACATACTAAGCTTATTTCTCTTTCTAGTCACGTATTCAAATCAATAAACTCGTTGTATGGTCTCCTTTCACTTGTGTCGTTTCACGAAATCCCTTCTACCTGTGATAGACTCATATTAGCCTTACATGACTTGTATTACAACCTACCCTGTAAGCTACAAACTATGATTTGTACAATTTGCAACGATTTCTGTTAGAATAATGACTACCGTTAACAAACGATTACAAGGAGTGTATGTGACCTACTTTTGATCACATACAGTGTAGTATACTATATCCAGGTACTATTTCATGATACAAAGTCTGGGTTAACGTTTGGAACAAAGGGAGACAATAACAACGACAGAGACTTGTGTATGGGTAATTACATATACTAGAAACGAGCATAAAACTGACGATTCGTGTGTGGGTGGGGTGGGGTGGGGGAGGGGTAGGGTATCCTGCATAAACAGAGATAACCTCCTTACCTGAAAAACGACGTTCACTTGACAAACACAGTGTTGCATATGACCAGCCGAATGCGCCTGCAGTAAGGGAGCCTTCAGTAATAACAGGGAGGGGCGAGGGAAATCAGGCCCGGTCCATTGATTAAATGTGACCTTCCCCGATTCTGTCGTGGACAAGTGCCCCTTTTCAATTTTCTTTCTCTAAAACATGACCCTCCCCTTGTTTAGATATTTTTGAAATATGGGTTAAAAGCTATCAGACATGGAAAAAAAGACATGCGTCCAAGAATCAATGGTAAGGATTTGATCCCACCGCTGCCACCACCATTTATAGTTTTAAAGTTATTTAATATTTCCAAATACGTGAATACGTGGATTTGTGTGTAGGCACTGCAGTAATTAATATAACCTTGTTGGCTCCAATTGGCTGAGTTGAAAGTCAGAACTCACAAAGACTAGATAGGCATGTATGACCTCAACATTGTCAGGACCAGAGTGCAACATCTCCACTTCACAACACTATCCCCAATAACCCAAGTTTTCCTATTTTACTCCCGTGAGACCCACTCCTCTCCTCACATCACATCACATCACATCACATCACATCACATCACATCACGTCACATCACATCACATCACATCACATCACATCACGTCACATCACATCACATCACATCACATCACATCACATCACATCACAACTGACAATTGGTTTGCTGCATGGTTGTCAACAGCAATTTCATTGAATATGGTACAACAATATAATGACACCAACAGAGGTGGAATGTCAGAGCTGTTAGCAGCTAAAAAATTCCAATTATATTACCTTACATTTAATGAAAAGTGTATTGAACTAATACATTTACTACGTTTCAAAACAATATGATTGGTTGGGATACGATAGCGTAGTTTTGTGGTAATAGTATTAGTGATGGTGTAGTAATAGCGAAGTTATCTATTATATATAAATTAAAATCTATGTTTTGAAGCGACTACGTCTAGAGCTATGTAACATTTTGAAATCAGTAGCTAAAGGTGTAGTGAAAGACAAACTGCACACGAGACGAAATAGTTAAAACTTGACAGATTTTATTTCAAGATAGCCCTGTGTTTGGCCTCATTCAAAGCCAGAGCTTGTTTAGACAGAAAAATCCTCCAAAAAGGCATCGCGAGATCAAGACATACAAATTAGTACATATTGTCTTTACACCTATGTTCACTATTACAATAAAATATATTCACTTTTCCACTAGGTGTCCGGGATATCTAAAGACGGCGTCACGTCTGTACGTAAGACAAGCTCCTATGTAGCACTACCGTAAAAGAGTCGACCTCCACAACTTCCGGTCCAACTTTCTAAGCACTGCCGTCTTCACTCGCGGCCATATTGGATTCTGTAGTAAAACTATGGCATTCAAATCCTAACAGTAAACATTGTATTTAAGGGCAGATTAGTTCATAAACAATACAAAACTGAATTACCATTTCTGTTCGCCGTAATCTCTATATCAATAGAACAATTGTTTGGAAGATATGTAGATGAACAGTGGTCACTCTTTGACATACAAACTACTAACTTTGTATATGTATGCTGCACTAGTTTTTCGTGGAATTGTACATAATCGTAATTTAACGGATTATATTTCAGAATTGAGACAGTGCATTTTATCGTTAAATTAATTATTATGAACACCATGAATGTTTCTTGTTAAATATACATTTCAAAAAAAGTAGCGAACAGGTGACGTATATCCTTTGTGATAGGGCAAAAGTGACTGCCAATGTAGGCAGCAGCTTACATCGAAGATTTGTAGGAATTCGACGGGGGGGGGGGGGGGTACTCAATTCGGTGTTCAATACTTTCATAACAAATTCAAACACAATAATAAAAAATCTCATGGCACATTCATAAAAAAATGTCTTCATCCCTGTCAACAGATATTAAAAGTTGGTCGATATTGACATGAAGCTCTGCTTTGTTGGATTAATAAGTTCCAGTTTTCCTGAAAAAAAATCATATCTTTTAGAATAAATGCAATAATATTACAGTCACAATATAGAATGAAATTCGTTTTCTTGATATAAATATCGTGCTATTGAATTTACACATTCACTTAAAATGATATTTCATGAAATAAAGACATGCCTGTAATCGTTGGGTTCAGGAGGGACATTTCATGATTGTAAGACAATTAAATAGCCAACATGGTTTTATTTTCAGGTAAATGGGCATGCGCACTTGGGTGTCATGAATAATTATGATTGGTTGTTACATCAGCATACATGAAACTGATTTAGAATGGATGGGTTGATGGTTCGATTGGTAATGTGATACGCACATAAAGGAATGGATGGATGGATGGATGGATGGTTGGTTGGTTGGTTGGTTGGTTGGTTGGATGGATGGATGGATGGATGGTTGGATGTATGGATGGATGTACGGATGGATGGTTGGTTGGTTGGTTATTTGGATGGATGGATAGATGGATGGATGGATGGATGGATGGTTAGATTGTTGGATGGATGGATGGATGGATGGATGGATGGATGGATGGATGGATGGATGGATTGATGGATGGTTGAGTGGATGTATGAATGGATGGATGGATTAGATGGAGGGATGAATGGATGGATGGATGGATGGTTGGTTGGTTGGCTGGTTGGTTGTCTTACGGGTAGTTGGATTAACACTTGAGTTAATTGGTGGATTAGTCAAATACTTGATAGTTGGGCAAATGATAGGTGCAGTATAGAATGCCTCTTAAAGTTCACTGAGAGTTCTACATCGTCATGGTAACCATTACACAGCTCGTCAATACTATTGTAATTTTACCCCCTTGGTACACTTAAATCCATAGTTACCTTAAATTACATCCTTCCAAAGTAGTCAACACTGCAAGGATAGAAGCACCAACCAATGTCAACATGTTGCCATGGATACTAAAGCCACTACTTACACCACCATCTTTAATTAAAAAATGAATAAA
>NC_135567.1:17352805-17357805 GCF_964340395.1 Glandiceps talaboti | reverse complement strand
GCGAGATAGGCAGAAATATAATAAACGCTATCAGTGTTAGATATACTGTTCTTTAATGTTAGCGAAAAGGTACATTGATCAGTGTACCGTGTATGAATGCGTAAACCACCCAAGTTTTCAATGGATAGACTGTCTTCAATTATGGATATTTCTAGAATAGAAAAACAGAATACAGAATTTAATTAACAAGGAGATGGGGAACACTACTCCCAGAATTCAAGGCATTTTGTTAATTGGGTTCTGGTACGTCGTGATTGCATGATCTCACGTCAGATGAATTTGCAAGGTTGTCAAGAAACATAAAAGAGATTATTGTTGTTGCACATTTGTAGTCCAAGCTGTTGCACAGTGTTGCATCTTGGGAGTCAGTAAACGTGTACAAATGGAAATATAACAGCTTTCAACTTTCTCTAACATAGTCATTAATATTCATTGTTCATTTAGTGCATATGAATATCTGAATAGTCACAGGATTGAACGCTGGACCCTTACTAGGACAATAAATGTGACACCGTATTCAATTTGAGTGTGTGTGTGTGTGTGTGTGTGTGTGAGAGAGAGAGAGAGAGAGAGAGAGAGAGAGAGAGAGAGAGAGAGAGAGAGAGAGAGAGAGAGAGAGAGAGAGAGAGAGAGAGAGAGAGAGAGAGAGAGAGAGAGAGAGAGAGAGAGAGAGAGAGAGAGAGAGAGAGAGAGAGAGGGGGGAAGGTGAGGGAAAACCGGTCGAGATGCAGCAGTAAGAGAATGTAATCAAATCAGCCATAGGGTTGGTTTATCGACTGTAGAACTAGATACACGTGACGTTTTGTGAATTCGATCGAATTCATATGAATTATGAATGAGTATACATCTTCTTCTTCTTTATTACCTACTTATTAAATTTTACATTTGTAGACAAAATAAAATAATACATGTTTTGAGGTAGGTAAAATGAGATCAGCAATAGCTACTTTGCTAATCAAGTCTGTCTCCTTAGACACTGTAAACAAAATTTACAAATGAATACATGACAAAGTATAAAGAGGGCAGTGAAAAAAATTAAATAGCTATGAAAATATATACATAGGACAAGTTACAGGAGAGAAATTTTGTTTGATATAGATGGAGTATCGGAAGGTTTTGTCCCTACATTGCTTACACCCCTACCCTTTGAAGTTAGTATTCAAATTTGGTATAGATATGTAGAAACAATATAGCTGATATATCACCTGCTTCATTGCCATGGAAACATCCAAAAAGGACAGCTAAGAATACGGCAGTCAACATCATATCGATGTATGCACACTCAGGTTCTAAAGGAGAGAGAGAAAAAATAACAGAACTTAAGACACTGTTATATAAGCATGCTGTGGCCTTGAATTGGGAATTTGTAAAGAAGGCAACGAGAAAATATTCACTAAAAATTATTGTTACTTTAGTTTACCTTATAAGTGATTTAATATACTCCATATCATATCATGCACAAACCAAGATATTGTCTTTGAACGGAAAATATGGATTGTATACGTCACGATAACCCACGTCTACGTCACGATAACCCATGTCTACGTCACGATAACCCATGTCTACGTCACGATAACCCATGCCTACGTCACGATAACCCATGCCTACGTCACGATAACCCATGTCTACGTCACGATAACCCACGTCTACGTCACGATAACCCATGCCTACGTCACGATAACCCATGCCTACGTCACGATAACCCACGCCTACGTCACGATAACCCATGTCTACGTCACGATAACCCATGTGTACGTCACGATAACCCATGTCTACGTCACGATAACCCATGCCTACGTCACGATAACCCATGCCTACGTCACGATAACCCACGTCTACGTCACGATAACCCATGCCTACGTCACGATAGCCCATGTCTACGTCACGATAACCCATGCCTACGTCACGATAACCCATGCCTACGTCACGATAACCCATGTCTACGTCACTGGTTTTGCAGTGCTCACAATATGAGTCAAAACGTTATTATTTTTCCCGATTTTTCATCTTGTTGATATTATTATAGTTATTCTCAATAGTTCTCTTCGTTATGTATTTATGATGTAGAAATTATATATGATAGATAGATAGATAGATAGATAGATAGATAGATAGATAGATAGAGATAGATAGATAGATAGATAGATAGATAGATAGATAGATAGATAGATAGATATAGATAGATATAGATATAGATAGATAGATAGATAGATAGATAGATAGATAGATAGATAGATAGATAGATAGATAGATAGATAGATAGATAGATAGATAGATAGATAGATAGGCAGGCAGGCAGGCAGGCAGGCAGGCAGGCAGGCAGGCAGGCAGGCAGGCAGGCAGACAGACAGACAGACAGACAGACAGACAGACAGACAGACAGACAGACAGACAGACAGACAGACAGACAGACAGACAGACAGACAGACAGACAGACAGACAGGCAGGCTGGTAGATAGGTATGTAGGTAGGTCCACAGTTTAATAAACACAGTCGTCGGCAAAATCACTCGAAGGCCTCCGCAGTTCGATGACCTTGTTTGAACCCTGTGTATCGACCTTGGGATGCCCATAATCACTCTATTGTAATTAATAGTAAGTGGTAAGTCAACAGTTATTCGTAATTTTAGATACACTCAATTTTATGGATTATTGCTCTCATAAGTAGAAGTTCTAGTTGTCTGAGGTTATTGTGACCTCTGTAGTTATTATGCTTACTTGTATGCAGTGAACGTTAACATGACCCTGGCATCTTTTAATGATATGCATGAGACACATGTACTTGTATTGCATAGTTCTCTTTCTAGCCATCCATTAATTTCAATAGCTCGTTACACAACCCTCCCCTCTGTAAATTACAAACTCATATTTGTACAATGTTTAACGGCTGTGGACAGATACATGCCTACAGTTTACAAGCGAATGGAGAATGTTTACTACTTGCTTTTAGTTCGTATATGGTAAACATTACATAGCATATCCATGTTCATGATGACTTGTGGGTGAAAGGTCAGATCATATTTACGTTAGGGACCTTTTGGTGAAAATAATGACAAACTGCTTACCTGACAAGGCAGCGTTTACTTGACAGTGTGACGGTATGTCCCTGAGAGTTGATTGCAATGAGGTCACGTTGTTGATGTGAACGTTATATTGAATTGCACTGGGTAAGGGACGGTCATTTTATGTTGGGGAGGGGATGGAGAGGTGAGTGAATTGTGATGCCATACACGGTTATTTAGAGTACACACACGCACGCACACATACACACACTCACACCCCCACCCCCACACACCCCTTCCAACTTTGACTAATCACTTTATATAGCTATGCCGTGTAAGGTAGTTGAAGTTCGTTCATATATCCCCTCTACATAATTCGGCCGTTTCTAACCCAATACATGTAACTCGCCATACACGGGATGACGTCATTACAATCAGAGCTTAGGGACGCATGTTAATAACATCATATTGATTGCCAAGGGTATGTCGTCTGCTCAGATAAGGAATTTGTCGCCATTTTGATACACGATAATATAGCAAGGTCGAGACAAACTATCATTGGCGAAATTTGGGCCGACAGAGCTCAAGGTCAGTACGTTCTTCAACGACATCGGATTGTAGAGTTATTGATACATTCATGGATTTACTACCAAACCAGTATGAATATAGCGTTTCAACAACAGCAATGATACCAATAGAGGTGGAATGTCACAGTGGTTAGAAGCTAAAAATTACAAAATATTGAATGCACAGTTTGATAATACAAAGAATGTAATCAAAACATGACCCTAACCTATATACTACATTCTAAAATATGACCCTCCCTAAAATAATATGAGTCCTCCCTTCTTCCCCTGGTCATCTTCAGTTGTAAATACTGACGGCTTCTTTTATAATACGATATGACGTGAAGTAACGTGACCTCATTTTAAATAACACTCGATATACACATACTAGAGATATTAGTACAGCGTTTGCCAAGTGAACGTTTTGTCAGGTAAGGACATTGTCACTCCTTTATACGAGATACTCCATCCCACCCACCCGATTCTTCAGCACCCACCCTTATCATAATTGTCATCGTTTCATGTAGCATTTTGAACATTCTAAATGTCTTCCTCTAACTAGATAACGAGCTTTATGTTTGTTAATATTCCAAACGTTAACTCAGACATGACAGAAACACCCTAGAATAGATACAGTATACTACATACAACCCATGCAACTACATTCCAAGGAGAAATAATCTTGATATATTTAGATCGTTATTCAGTGACGTCATGTAGGATAATGTTAAAAGGTTATCTTAAATATGGAACAACTGTTGAAATACTTAGTAGATACTCTAACTAGTGTGATCAAAATTAACAATTTATACAACGCTCACGTCTGGGGCTCACGGTCAGTATACATTCACGTACCATATACTAAAGATCATGTTAGCGAGTCAGAGGTTATGTACGGTCACTGGACTACGGAGGGTAACTTGGGTGATTTTGTAATCGAATGTATTTTCAAAGCCTACACGAAGTCATAGCATAAATTGCTATAGTATAGACGATACACATTCAAATTTCACATTCAAATAGTAAAAATTTCCGATCGCCATTTTTTCTGTTCTTATATTTTAGTGAGTAAACATTGCTAAGATGTTGCCTCTCGCCTGTTTTGCTGTTTTCATGGGTTGTTTCTATGGCAACGAAGCAGGTAATGTAGCCAGTCATATTCCTTCTCCATAACTACATCCCATTTTAAATTACTACTTCAGAGGTGTACAAATCTTTTAGCAGACTATTCTATCACATTAACCCCCCCCCCCCACCCTCTGAAACAGGTCTGTATACATATTCCTGTGATAGGAAATCTGTGTGGCATATCTCTATCAGGTCTCAGGAATCACATCACTGTATTGTTAAAGAGTTCTAGCTTCAGGCCTGTCAAAATAGGTGTGACTACATTGCTGATACATTGTCTACACGGAGGCAATTAGACACATGCA
>NC_135567.1:17315305-17347805 GCF_964340395.1 Glandiceps talaboti | reverse complement strand
GTCTGTCTGTATGTATGTATGTATGTCTGTCTGTCTGTCTGTCTGTCTGTGGACACGATATCTCAAAAACTACTGCAACGAATCTTATGACATTTACTACACATCTTCCATGTGGTAATGACAAGAACTGATTAGATTATGACACAACTAATAAATATTGTCATTTGCAAAAGTAATGATTGTTAGTAATTTGGTTATATCTTAAGAATGCATAGTCGAATTCAACATAGTTTATTGCATATGTTAACCATAAAAAGTCCATATGAATATAAGTGAAGAATCAGATTAGACTTTGAATGACAGACGAAAATTCAGAATTTCATAATGTCAAAATGTTGGTTAGGACGCAGGGGGCTGAGGCTCAGTTAGTATTGCTTTAAAAACAAAACAAAAACACAACCGAAAACAAACAAACAAGCAGTAATAAATATCACAGTAGCACATACCTCACTGTGACTATTTTGCATATTTATTGCTGTTTGTTTGTTTGTTTGTTTGTTTGTTTATGTGTGTGTGTGTGTTTGTTTGTTTGTTTGTTTGTTTGTTTGTTTGTTTGTGTTCGTAAACAACACTAACTGAGCCCGAGTCCCCTGTGGTTAGGATATTGGAAATAGTGTAGTTTAGTATACAGGTAGGCTCGTCCACTTAAGACTCTGCTATAAACAAAAACAAAAAGTTCAGTGATTGTGTCACTATACAGACCAAGTAATCAACCGGAAGCGGAAGTCAATGAAGGGAAATCGTTTCAAGTGACACGATGTAGGAGCTTGATAAACATATTAGTCCAGCGTTTGTGGTGGTACTGCTACATACTGCTTATCGGCATTGATCAAGTTCACTGTTCCGTTAACACTTGTGTCACAAATCAATTCTAAGACAACGGAAGTGACGTCATCGATCCTGTGATGAAAAGGACAAAGGTTACGTGTTTGAAAATATAAGGAAAATAATAATATTAGCCGTATTTCCGGTTCCAAGATACACTGCGTGATGAGATGACATCACTTCTGTGCTTACTTTTTTTGGTTTGGTTTGTCTTTTTTAGTACATTTCAATTAACAGTTTCATCGAGAAATGATTGAAAGACATATTGAGCCCTATAATTGTGAGTGATTTACAAGAAAATGACTAAACATCATCTGACAAAATTTTCATGACTAAATCCAAGATTCTGTCAGGTTACAACCTTCCATCTGAGTAGCATATGTAAAACCCTCTTCACATTTAACTTCTCAGTTACCTATTCTCGCCGCTGATGGCTCACTTTATGGAAAGAGTGCAGTGTAGGGCATTCCAGTGTAAGTAAAAATAAACTACAAAAGATTATTAAATTTGTAAAATGTTTGTTATTGTACGTACAATAACAAACATTTTACACATTATGTTTTGCAATTTATTGAGTTAAAAAAAGAACTTGGCATATGTTGTTTCACATTGATTTTTCAAGTAGATAAAATTGTTTTATAAATTAAAAATCCAAAATATATACCCATTCCTCATCCACATGGCCTTGAATACTTACTTCAAATTTGGTTTAAAAGTCTTTAGTTCTTCGCTGTATTCACTTCCATCTCCCCAAAACTTGTCCCTGACCATGGTTGTTTCTATCAGCCTAGGACAAATAGCAAGGACACGAACTCCGTTGTTAAGTACACTTGGCTGGAACTAAAACATAGAAATAAATCCATCAAGCTAATGTCATCAAAACAAAGAAATATATGTCATTATATCGTGCAAGAGCCTTTTAGAACGAAAAATATGGAATATATAACTTTGGTCGTTCTACGTCACGACAACTCGCGTCTATGTCATGACAACACGTGTCTACGTCACTGGTTCTGCTGTGTTCGACATATGAGTCAAAACGTTCAAAATTACCATTATTCTGCCCATTTTTTCTTTGATAATACTGCAGCTGGTATAATTATATTATTCTCCAATATTGTTCTTCATTCAGCCGGAAAATACTAGTGACCTAAGGGCTGTCACTACGTACGAGTCGATAGACTCGTAGTGACAAAGACCCCTTAGGTCACTCGTATTTTCCCAGACTGAACGAAGAACAATATTGAGGAATAACATCTACCTGGCTTATTTAATGTACTTATTTTCTCCAGATGAATAAACAAATACACCCCCACCCCTCACACCCCCCTCCCTCCGCCCCCATCCCAATGACTGGACTCAGATCAGTTGGTCACCTATCAAATGATCTGATTTTATCGTCACAATTTCAAGCATATGTATACAGATTAATTGAGTTGTTGTTCTCCAATGTCATTGTGCCTATGGACAACATTTATTTGTCAATTGAAGTTGTCTGATAATGATCCAACAATGTCATACCCCAGTAAACCGCCAAAGTAACCACATAAGGAACTTGCAGTCCAGCCTGAGCATGCTCAGATGCAAATGACTATTAGATTATGTGTGGTTATTGTAATACCCAATCTGGAGCTACAGTAGCCAGGGTAACCATGAATAGATTATTTGTGTATACTTTACAATACGGTGAGATTCATATCACATTTCCCATGATGCAACAATCAGGATGTTCAAGATGGCGGGTTTGCAAGTTTTTAATTGCACTGTGATTCAAATACTTACCGCCACACTGCGAGTGAATCCCACGACACCATACTTACTGGCAGTATAGACTGGTAGGTATTTGAATGGTACTAATCCTACAGAGTACAACATTCAGCAAAATTAGCAAAATAAAACAAGACACAGAGACAGTAAACCCAGACGAAAACATTGAAAGTTTAGCGAATTTCACAATACCGTACTACGTGCAGTTTTTTTGTTTGATGTAACGGCACAGAAACCAATAAGAAACTGGACATGCTTTACTTTAAGATAGCAAAGATTGAATGAGTACAGTGTCTTGCGACATTTTGTCTAAGTGAAATGAAGTACGCACGCCACCATACAGACATCAAATGAACACTGCAAACGATAATTTACGGCACCCTTTTATCAGGTGTTTGATGCTAAGAAAAAAACGTTGGCGCCCAAATGTCTGCATTTAGCTGCAACACATTGAAATGGTTTATTTCATTTAGACTAAATGTAGCAAAAAAATGCAGTTTCTTGTGTGTTTATGTGTGGTTGTATCAAACAAACGGTATTCACTGTAACTCGAATGAACACAGAATTCTACAATTTGGGCAATTTGGTTAAGGCGGCCCGACATATGTTAATCTTTGTTATCGTAACAGCGTAAAAATAATGGGTCAATCATTCAATTAGAATAAGAGAAATTTAGCACAAAACAAAATATAAGTCTGTGTATTCAATAATCAATTCAAAATCATACTTTTAACAGTCGATGAATTAGACATTACAAAAATATCAAAAGAAAACTATGAACGATTTGTTTTATTAGTCGAGGCCTCTCTTCATCTAGAAATGACAATTTCATGCATTTGTGGTATTAGCCATATTACAATCAGTGACAACATAACCTTGTCCTGAAGCTGTCGTAGAGGGCGTCGAATTAAAAAAAAACTTTTGGGTATGCTTACCGTTCGCTGATGACGTGTTAATGACAACACCACCTTTTCCGCCATTTTTTGTACCCATGTATTCTACAGCTAGATAAGTGCCTTCAATTACAGCTAACTGAAAAGAAATAGTTGACAACTAACAACAATAATTCTTATAGTAACCCTATATTAGTAGTTGTCACTTACTTAAAATTGAAAGAAATCAAACCTGGTATTTTGGGCACGAAATAATACATGAATAATAATACCATCTGCAAAGATATCGATAGTATAACACCCCCGGTATATATTCAATTAAACCAGTACATTCAGATAGAACTACACACAGCAAAGTACAAGTACACACATTCTGCAAGAATCACCGTTCAATAAAATTTGCCATCAATATTCACATTATCCCAGATCGGTCGGTGAATGGAACTTACAAGGTGTTTTGTACAGTATCAAGTCAACTCATCACATCACTTCAGTACCACACCTGACTGTACGTGATAACCACAAGGTGTTTTGTACTATTGAGTAAACTCATCACATCACTTCGGTACCACAGTGACTTGTGTGAGATACCCACAAAGTGTTTTGTACAGTATCAAGTCAACTCATCACATCATATACTGCAGGACCACACCTGACTGTGTGAGATAACCACAGGGTGTTTTGTACTGTATCAAGTAAACTCATCACATCACTCCAGTACGACATTGACCTGTGTGAGATAACCACAAGGTGTTTTGTACTGTATCAAGTAAACTCGTCACATCACTTCATTACCACACCTGACTGTGTAAGATAACCACAAGGTGTTTTGCACTGTATCAAGTAAACTCGTCACATCACTTCAGTATACGTACCTCATCTGACTGTGTGAGATAACCACAAGGTGTTTTGTACAATAGTAAGCAGAAAGAGAAGTGTGTATATTCCTTACCAGATTGACTGCCAGCGTGAGTTCTCTTTTCTCTTCATCGAGTATACCAGCATTGTTACAAACAATGTCCAGGTGCCCATATTGCTCCATGCACCTCTTAAAAGAACCTGTTAGAAATATGATAGAAATTTAGTTTTTGTTATGAAACTATAGATTGTAAGACACATCGCGTCGGCGTATCTTACAGGCAAATGACGCTAACACATCGATGAACCGTCACATGACGGGATGTCTGGGTTAGCCAGCAAGTGTGATTTGAAGCACTTCCTTGATGGTCATTGCAAAACATAGTTCCAGGCGCAAGGTTATATATTTCCAAGAAGTAAAACATTTCAGGCAGGGGACCTAAATATTTTATCAGTTGTTATCAGTTGTATTGATCCCTTTATCAGTAACATTGCAAACAATTAAAATTGGTTGTTAATGTATCACTACACACGTTTGCGACTGATCCATCATCTTTGTTCAACTATAATACGATGAGAAACATGTAAAATAACAGGTTTGCCTTTACCCCCCTCCCTTTACCTTGAAGCTCTTCCTTAGAAGTGATGTCACATGCGCAGAATTGGACTCTGTCGTCGCCATATTGTTCTCTCAACGTTTTGAGTGTTTCTTGACCTTTGACCTTGTTGATATCAATAAGAAACACACCCTGTAAAATATTAGAGTTTAAATTTAGCATACATCACCATAACCTTTCTTTATTTTATTTTATTTTATTTTATTTTATTTTAGACCAACAATGTATACATAATTAGTTTTCGTCATTGAGATAAACAAGACCAGAGTGTCAGCGAAATTAGATTAATGCCGTTATTCAATTATGAATGGTAAATATTCGACTCAGTGTTTGAACGTGTTCTTCATTCGTGTATATTTTCTACATTGATATAAATATGATTATTTTTATAACTATTATCACAGTCGTGTTTAATAAAAGTACATTTAATTAAATTACTTGTGTCAATCTCATTAATGTGTGTATATGTCCCTTCTGTATTTCGTTTTGTGAGTTACCGTAATGTATTTCTTTGTTGTTGTGTTCATAAATATTCATTTCTATTTCAAATCACCTGGCTCCATCTGTTAACATCTCCTCATCCAATCACTTCCTACTTTTCTATCACATGACTTTTCCATATAAGTAAGAGCGACAGGTTAGTATAATAGATGTGTAGACGTGGCCAGTACGGCTACAACTAGTGTATCTTTCTGTGTATACTTTCAGGTTAGTCCAAACTTTATATTTCACTTGTTGTGTCTTTTGTATTTGTATCTTTACTTTTAGTATATTTATGTAGTAGTATATTTATTGTATAGAGAAGTGCAGACGTGGCCAGTACTGCTACAACTAGTGTATCTTTCTGTGTATGCTTTCAGACATGCTTGGAGAATAAAGATATGTTTGTATACGAGTCCAGAGAGCGCGCAGTTATTGGTAACCAACCGTGACACGATTAGAATGGCAGGCAATACCATAGCATAATTAGCATAATTAATTAGCATAACTAATAGCCAAGGACGTAACAATGAGAAAGTGTCCTCGATTAATCTCTTTTTCAAAACTATTTTTTACTCTCTCCACCACGCCGTTGAATGCCACAGTCAATGTTTGTTTATATACTTAACTATTTTGTACTACTTTCATTCCCTCTAGAGTTAATAATAATTCGGAAATGTGTTGAATGGTCGCCACAAGAGTAACGGCCTTGTAAGTTATACCCGAGTGTTGAATTCAATTCAAAGCAAACAACATGAATGGACACGTTACTTGAGTACTGATACAGACGTTATTTCTATAAAAAAAATAAAAAAAAATAAAATAAAACAGACTAAAGACTTTAGTCCAGCGTCGCGTTTAGCCAGATAAATGGTCAAATGTTCATGTTTGACTTGACTTAATGTGTGAAGATAACCATAGACCCTACTACACGAAAGTAGGGTCTATGAGATAACGTGACGTAAATAGTAACACGATCGTAATGGAAGTAGACTATTTAATTATATTCAACTGATATCCAGAACCCTAGTACAGTAAGTCCCAGCATATTTGCCAAAGTATGCATTGGGTGTGGGCTGGAGTAATTTTAGAAAAAAAAATGTCTTTACTGGTACGGTCATATTGACTTGAGTCACAGACGCTCGGTTTCAGTTTCAGAAAATCCATGTTCAACTCCACCCCACCCCTGCCAGTTAGATTTAAATACCAGTATATCATACTAAAGCAACTTATTTAAAACAAACCAGGATCGCTCTCTCCCTCTTCCCCTCTTTCCACCCCTTCCCTTCAAGTAAAATATTACCTTTGCTTCATGATGTAAGAACTGTTCAGCCAGGCCTTTGCCAATACCATCGGCACCCCCAGTGATCAAGGCAACTTTACCGTTCAGATTCATGGTAGATTTATACACGTGAAGTTATATATGGTTAGTCTTCCTCCAAACTACATGTGGTCTGAGGCCTTGGTGAACACATTCTCTTATATACTTGCTAATACCAATATGCATATTTAGTATTGTTATTTAAATATCTATTGTCTACAGAATATTGTTATTTAAAAGTCCATTATCAACATACATATCTACTGTTGGCAGTATACATTTTTATAACAATATACCTATCTACCGTGCACAATAGACGTTTATATAATATACATACGTACTGTACACAAAAGGGACGTTGAATAACAATATACCTATCTACCGTGCACAATAGACTTTTATATAATATACATACGTACTGTACACAAAAGGGACTTTGAATAACAATATACCTATCTACCGTGCACAATAGACTTTTATATAATATACATACGTACTGTACACAAAAGGGACTTTGAATAACAATATATCTATCTATCTATAATAGAGACAAGGTCAATGTTATTTCTTATTATATACTGGATATGTAAAAAATTGTTATTGTTAGATTAGATTAGATTAGATTAGATTAGATTAGATTAGATTAGATTAGATTAGATTAGATTAGATTAGATTAGATTAGATTAGATTAGATTAGATTAGATTAGATTAGATATACTTTATTGTCCATAAAACATGGAAATCACCAGCCAAACATGAAATGTAATTAGAGACAAGACACTCGCTAAACAATAGCCCCATCTTCACGACATTAAAATCCTACCTGAGGCAGGACTAGGGATAGTTTGAAGGCTGTGTAGACGTAAATGCGTCCTGAACCTGTCCTGGAACCGTCATGACTTAGGACATCTTCGAGAGGTTTCTTGAAGTTAATAAAATGCAATTTTAGTTTTCTTTGTTATTAATAAAGATATGAATCATTAGCATTCCGATGCATGTAATATAAAATCTCGTTGAATTTTTGTATCACCATGACAACCTTTTACAATCTTGATGCTGGTTTGATTCTTGTATCAACATGGCAATTTTTGGGAATGTGCAATCTGGTTCAATTCTTCCAGTATATATGAAAGCGTGGGGTTTGGTAATACACTGCATCGTCGCAAACCACGACTTGTTTTACGGCACCGAAGTGTAGCGGAAGAAATAACAGCTCTGGTTTGCGAGAATGGTACATTGTTAAATATATAGTGTAGTGTTGATTGCTCCACACCAACTATAAAATGTAATATTTATACAATTCCAGGACTAAGACACTATTTTGTATGACAAAAGCTGCCGACTTCAGCATTTTAAAATTTTGGCAGAACTTGATTACTGAAATTGACAGAACTTGAGACCAACTGATGATGAGGAGTTAATTATCTTCAAAATATTTAGGCTAGAAATGTATTGTTCGTGATATTTAGACAGAACCCTACTGTGAAGTCATACATAAAACAAATAAATATAAAAATGAATATATGAATAAATGCATAAAACAACTACTGTTAACATCCGTACAACTTGAGCTCCCAGATAAAAAACGAAAGTAGGTTAGTTTTCGAACATGAACTGTTGATGGCGTTAAGAAATTGATAGACCTGAGCCAACAGACTCTTTTTATATGATTCACAATCCACTAAACTTAATTTTGTATTGATACACCATCTCCAAAATAAGAGGGAGACAGACAGACAGACAGACAGACAGACAGACAGACAGACAGACAGACAGATAGACAGACAGACAGACAGACAGACAGACAGAAAATAAGTCAGTCACTTGGTCATCAGACAGACACACACACGCACACACATAATCAATTCCTCATTCAATAATATAGTTATTTGGTTACTATGGCAACAATGCCCAGGGTCTAAATAATGCTACCCAACGCCTCATGCAGAATTTTCATCTCGCCAGAAAAAAAAAAGCATTTAAAAATGACGCCACTGATTGCTCTAGATTATAAAATCGTTTCAGGAGCCAGACAGTTGCTATGACAACCCTGAACGTCTTAACATGGTTATTCACCTTCCGTGAACTTTCGTGTACACTATCTCTGTATATATGAATTCGGAATGCTTGTCCTAATATCTTTTAACACCACATGCTCAAAATATGTACAAAATTTAACATAGAGTTCACCTCAGAAAAAATTATAAGTACACTGTAAACAATTACTTTAATTTATTTATTTTAAGAAAACTAAACCCAAGAAAAATACAATTTTTTGAAGTAGGAGTCAAATGATATACAACATGATAAGAAATAAGTTGTCATATGACAAAGGTTTGAAATATTTTGATGGGGTGGGGTGGGGGTGGGGTGGGGTAGGGTGGGGTGGGGTGGCGGTGTCAAAGGTGCATTGTATATGTTGATAACACACCTGGTTTCATAAACATTATGATATTTATCATATAGACACTGGTCGAAAGTTATCTTTTTGATTTAACTATATACGTAAGACTGATACGACATGATACCCCAGTTCTTACACTATATGCCACTATTTCTATATATAGGTCTATAAATAGATGATTCATAGCAGTGTAGTGTATGTTGCCATGACAACAATACAGTTGGTTGTTGAGTCACTTTAAGTCCACTGAATATTCTGATACAATAACGCGTATATACTATTAATCTCAGTTATCTATACTTTGATATTAATACTAATGCCTTTGAATTGCCTACAGACATTCCAGATTTGACTATTTTGCACTGTTAGGTAATGGTTCCATAATCCACATGGGAAATGTAAGCACGATTATAGATATATGCTGTAGACATGTCGATTTGAGAAAGCTTTCAATACGGAATGAACCCCTTAAGTATCCCTAAATAGTAAGCATTCAGTATAGAATGGACCCCTTAAGTGTCCCTAAATAGAAAACATTCAGTATGTAATGAACCCCTTAAGTGTCCATGAATAGAAAGCATTCAGTATGGAATGAACTCCTTAAGTGTCCCTAAATAGAAAGCATTCAGTATGGAATGAACCCCTTAAGTGTCCCTAAATAGAAACAACAGAATAAAGATGGCTTTATTGCCTATGGTTATTCAGACTTTACTAATGAAACAACACTTATTTTGTTACAAATAGGGAACTTGCAATCCAGACTGAGCATGCTCAGACGCAAAGGACTATGGGATTATCTGCGGTTATTGTAATACCTAATCTGGAGCTACCGATAACATAAACCTCCCACAATAGTTAGGGTGACTATGAATTGATTATTGGTGGTTTCAAACAATGTATCAGTATAGTTTACAATGCTATTTGACTAGTATTTATTATCACATTTCCCATGATGCAACATTCAACATGGCGGGTTTGCAAGTTCCCTATTGCACAAACAAATTAAGCATTGGTAGCGCCCACGCACTTGTAATGTTACATTTTATGTCACCGTGAACAAGAAATGAATAGTTTTATGTTTACATTTTCCTTGCCTCATTCCACAGGGTTGTTGACTTATGTTCACAGTGAGATACAATGTAACAATTATACATTCCTGTGAGATTTGTGTTTGTATACTGTTTTATATATTTTGTAACAATATAACGTTGTGTAAGACATCAAAAAAACACTGTGACGCCTAATTGAATCTCTATAGTCACTCTGATTTAGCAGTAATATAAATTTTTAAATATTTAACCATTGTTTCACCTGAATATGCTAAAATAATTTCTAGTGAAAATGACCTCGGTTTGCAGTATATTTAATTATAAGGGAAGGTCACCACGTCACCCAGACAGACAAGACAACAATAGAGTTTCAAACACTCCATATTGAGCAAACTCCTCTCTTTACATTTCGTGACCTGCGCAGCTGTTATCGACATTAAAATCAATACGATTATCTCCATGGCAACCGCCTGTTAAGTCCCAAAACTATAATCAGCATATTAGACTGCCATATTCAGCTTAGTTTAATCTAATACACTGGCTATTCCGAAATCACGTAAATGGGCTAGATATTTGGAGTATATATAAGTCAGGCCATTGGCACCTCGATATGAAATTGTGATAAATAAGTAAAAAATAATGTTGGTAATGTAAATATTTCATAATACAATCTTACATAGCTCTCACCTCGGATTACTTTCACATAGCCTGGGGTTTAACACAATTTATTGAACACCATTATACGGAGAGAAGTTGAGTTCACTCCAGGATACAGGATGTTAATTGCAATGTTTTCATACAAGGACATGTCAGTCGATGTATGCACTACAACCCTTTCCATATTAGTGTTCACTGGTCTTGTTTGATGAATATTACAGCCCTTTCCATATAAGTGTTCACTGATGAATATTACAGCCCTTTCCATATTAGTGTTCGCTGGTCTTGTTTGATGAATATTACAGCCCTTTTCATATAAGTGTTCACTGATGAATATTACAGCCCTTTCCATATTAGTGTTCACTGGTCTTGTTTGATGAATATTACAGCCCTTTTCATATAAGTGTTCACTGATGAATATTACAGCCCATTTCATATTAGTGTTCACTGCTCTAACTGCCTTAAGTGATAGAATTGTATCGTTTATCAGTTTTGTCTCGTCAGTAACAATTAAACGTTTTTATATATTTTTATGATTTACTTAGGGGGTAAAATAGTATCTCGTCGATCAAAACTGAAAAAAGAAATGAGTTTTTGCGACTCAATAAGGTGGTTGATTGTATCTCGTCGATAAGCAATGAAAAAATATATTTTTGTGACTTACTTAGGGGGTCGAGTTACATTTCGTCGATCAACATTTAACAGTTTTGATTTTTCTGATTCACTTAGGTGGTTTAGAACATTAACCCCTCGATCAAATATGGGACATTTTGAATATGTTTATCATGATGATCGATTATTGCAGTATTTGATTACGACTCTACAAGACTCATTTTCGTGACAGAATTGTATCTCGTTGATCAAAAAATATTTTTTTGATAAGAATGATATCGTAGGTGACAAGGATTTTACTATAAAGTTATACGTCAACCAACTACAATGGCCGATACTAGTTTGTATACCAGTCACGTAGTTACTATGGTGACGAAATTACATCGCGTAATCTACACTAGTTGATTAATATCTGATTTGTGTTGTAGCTAAAATTCAATTACTTCTTTGTGATTACAATTCAACCAAGCTGGCATACATGTGGTGTATTGGTGTACTGAGTTGGAACTTATCATATGCAATGCATGCCTGTTGCTCCACAGGGAGCCCAGGAACCGTGTTACAAACAAACAAACAAACAAACAAACGACAAACAAACAAATAAACAAACATTTATTTGTTTTGTTTTTTTTGGGGTTTTTTTGTTTGTTTGTTTGTTTGTTTGTTTGTTTGTTTGTTTGTTTGTAACACGGTTCCTGGGCTCTCTGTGGTTGCTCATGATTGTAAAAAACGTCACCATCATCAACTACGCAGTCGCAGAACTCAAGCTTACAAACGTTGGACATATCTACACCCTGCTGTAATTTCTATCATCATTAATGTTGTTGCTGAAAACATCAACAGGAATAATTTATTTGGGATAACATTTTAATAGCTTTTGCCCTTGCAAATGACTTGGTTACCTACACACACCGCTGGGGGCTCTCTCCTCGCCATCCCCTATCCCTACACGTGTTTATACCATAAATGGAGAAAGTAAATAAATTACATTTTCATATTTGACCAAATTATCAGAAAAGCCTAGACTAAAGTCACATGTGTAGTCACGTAAAACACGTGAGTTCAGGATAATATTGTCGAAATATAGCTATATGAAAGGTTAGATGAGTCATAACAAGTCAGCATGTGCTAATATTTAGTCATCAAAATGGCGGATTGTTTCTACCCATCTACTTTCCATTATGTTTGTAGACTGATCTGAATACATTGTCTACGGTCTCACCAGGTACGTGATCGTCAACCATTACTATGATAGTTACTGGCAGCAATAAGGTATCTAGACTATCCTCTCATCAATCATCTGTGTAATGATATAGGGAACTATTTATCCAATACCCTGGTACTGATAAAACAACAATAAAATCTATGTATAGTGTTATCCTAGTATTTCCGACCAGATAAATTATACATCCAATATAATACCATGCACGAGTCATTTAGAACAAAACATATGGAATATATACTGGCTGTTCTACATCACGAAAACACGTGGCTATGTCACTGGTTCTGCTGTGTTCAAAATATGAGCCAAAACGTTCAAAATTACCATTACTTTCCCCGATTTTTCTTTGATATTACTGGTGCTGATATAATTATGTTATTCTTCAATATTTTCTTCATTCAACCGGAAAATACTCGCCTGGCGACTCGTACTGACAAAGGCCCTTTAGGTCACTCGTATTTTCCTTGGCTGAACAAAGAAAAAATATTGGGGAATAACATCTAATTGTCACACTTTCATTTCGTACGCAAAGCGCTATATTGATCTACTCTCTGTTCATACACAATAAGCACATCACTCAATCGACATCGATGAAGTGTATCACGTTCCATTCAGACTGAATAGCGTAAGAACTTTCCAGGCCTCTTGTTGCCATAGCAACCCAACACAAATAAGCTACTTAGGGGGTCATAAATTTTGCAAAGTATAAACTAAAATGAAACTGTATGTCGTTCACCCATATCATAACTATTTACACCAATCCATTGAGTATGAGTATGATTTTATCTCTGCAAAAATATTTTTAATATTCGTTCGACAAAAACATATTGCATGCATCAAAAAACCAAATTAATATTATCAATATATCAATGTTATGTCTTCGTGCTCGGAATATCAATTAAGAAAACATTTGTTGAATGGTTATAGACTATTGGTGATGGAGATAGTCGCTACAGATGATGTCTTTCCCGCCAAAAGTATAGAAAAAAGGATACGTCGTTTTTTGTCTCATGTAAACTTAATTTTGAAGTGCAAAAAAATTAAGAGGTATAAATATTCGGTAATAAATTTTTTTAATGATATTATATTTATTATATTGTTATCTAAACGGTACCTCCCTTTTCCTCCACCCTTTCCATTTATTCCCACACAAAATAATTCAATGGGTCTTCATGACAATAAGGGGATACTTGGGTTCTGAGGGCCAGTTTATGTCAAAATTAACGTGAGAATAAAGCTGTCAGACAGAACTGAAAAACGCGGGTGAAGACAAAACAATGATACTTTGTAACAAATTATGGCGCCGCTGATAAGATAACACTACTGAAAGAACCTGGAATTGAAGTCCTGGACGAATTGTTTCTGATCAGCGCGCGCATCACTCAAATACCCTTGCCGTAGGTCTTTCTTTTTTTCGTATTTGTACAGCCCATGCGGTCTGCAGATCCGGAGGAAAACACAAAAATATCCCTCCCTAATTCAGTGAATACAACTGCAGAGCCAATCATGAACAAGCAAGTGACATCTGCCCCCACATACACACTTTAAGGACTAAATAAAGAGAACATGTACAGTAACTGCCATATATACATGTAATAGATGGAGTTACAGGTTATAAAAATTAATTTGAGAATGAAAATATCCAGACAAATTGTCCTTACCAGAAACAATTATTTTTTTTTATTCATTCATTCATTCATTCATTCATGCATTCATTCATTCATTCATTCATTCATTCATTCATTTATTCATTCATTCATTCATTCATTCATTCATTCATTCATTCATTCATTCATTCATTCATTCATTCATTCATTTATTCATTCATTCATTTATTTATTTGGTCATTTATATAGTCATTTATTTATTCATTTATTTTTTTTTTCTATTTTTATTGTATTTATTTATTTATTTATTTATTTATTTATTTATTTATTTATTTATTTATTTATTTATTTATTTATTTATTTATTTATTTATTTATTTATTTATTTATTTATTTATTTATTTATTTATTTATTGGGCATATCCCCTGCGTTGCTTTTACAGTCCTGTCTGGGTTAACATCAACAAGAAATAGAAGTGATTTCCGTTTCTATCACCTGCTTTGTCAATGTCATTTATTACTATAACAGAGTAAAGATTTAAAACGAACCCTGCAATACTGCCTATAGGGATATTAGGTTAACAAAGAACGTCTATTTATCATTGCTAGCCTAAATGAGTTATCCCAACAAAGCAAGTCATTACTGTTAACTTTTTTTATATTCTAAGCACGTTTAAAACATTCATATTGGCTAAGCTAAATAAACCTGGTATTAAGTTTTATTTTGCAACAAGACAATATGGATAGCCAGGTAAAACAAACATGGCCATGTCACTGCAAACTTTATCTCTACATGTATTTATGTGTATCATAGTAACACTGGTATTACAGCTAAAATGATGCAGGCTTAGTGTTTCACTCATGTAACATGGTATTTACAGCTAAAAGGCTTTTTGTTTCACTCACGTGAAATGACATTTACAGCTAAAGTGATGTAGGCTTGGGGTTTCACTCATGCAACATGACATTTACAGCTAAAATGATGTAGGCTTCGTGTTTCACTCATGCAACACGGCATTTATTACACACACTCAGACAACTTCTAATGCAAAAGAAACAATTATATAGGTACCGTACACAGTGGGGATGTAGAAGTAGTCAAGTTGAAATGTTGATTATCAGTTAGAAAATAAACAATTGCAGCCATTGAAATCCTCAAGTCCAGGTGTAATGTTTTCATTAGAAGCCTGTTTTTACTGCACTGTGAAAGAATAGCAATGCTTATCAGTGTACAATGTGATTGGGCAAAGGATCCTGTTGTGTTTATTGTGTCTCTGTTAGTCTAGAGTTGACATATGTCTAGCTCTGTGTCATTTTAGCTATAATCGGATCATATCACAATGTAATTTATAATTGTTGCTTGTAAAAGAGACACACATCCATCACGAAGATGAAGTTATCAAACTGAGAAAGTTTTCCTCCGTGTTGCTTTATAATTACCATGGTTACTTTATGAGTGTATAATTACCATGACTACTTCAGGAATATGTATTTCTTCAATCGACCGGAAAATTATCATGACCTCGGGATTTTCTCACTACATGCCTATCGACCCATAGTGACAAGGCCCATTAGATCATGTCTATCGACCCATAGTGCCAAGGCCCATTACGTCATTTCTATCGATTCATAGAGACAATATTTTTCCGTTACCAAAAGCATTAATCTTCATTTGATATTTTAAATAAATTAACCATCTCAGACCAACAGAAGAATAAAATTCTAAACATGTAACACTTGAGTGACTACATTGTAATATTCCACCTATATTGTGAGCATGACATGATAAAAGATACTTTGTACGTATTATCTAGTATAATTAAATTTTAATAATTAATAACAAAATTAAATGAATTTACCGGACCAAATATATCACATTATTCATTTTTTATGACAGACCTCTGTGTATTGTCCTCACATTTCTTTTTTGTTTGACTTTGCATCTCTCCCTTCCGAGAGCGTCCGAGGGCATGGATGCCAACCATTGCAATTAAAGACGTTCAGTGCTTGACCTAATAGGTTTGAAGTGGCCATATGGATGAGAAATGGGTATTTATTTTGGATTTTTAATTTATGAAATTTTTTTATCATGACTTCCTACTTGAACAATCAATGTGAAACAACATATGCTAGGTCTGTGTTTGTAACTCAATAAATTGTAAAGGACTGATAAATGTGTAAAATGTTTCCTATTGTACTTACAATAACTAGTGACTAGTTAAAATAGTACAGTGTAGCAGCACTGGGTGACTAGTATAAACTGTACAGTGTAGCAGCCCTGGGTGACTAGTATAAACTGTAAAGTGTAGCAGCCCTGGGTGACTAGTATAAACTGTACAGTGTAGCAGCCCTGGGTGACTAGTATAAACTATACAGTGTAGCAGCCCTGGGTGACTAGTATAAACTGTACAGTGTAGCAGCCCTGGGTGACTAGTATAAACTGTACAGTGTAGCAGCACTGGGTGACTAGTATAAACTGTACAGTGTAGCAGCCCTGGGTGACTAGTATAAACTGTACAGTGTAGCAGCCCTGGGTGGCTAGTATAAACAGTACAGTGTAGCAGCCCTGGGTGACTAGTATAAACTGTACAGTGTCGCAGCCCTGGGTGACTAGTATAAACAGTACAGTGTAGCAGCCCTGGGTGACCAGTATAAACTGTACAGTGTAGCAGCCCTGGGTGACCAGTATGAACAGTACAGTGTAGCAGCCCTGCGTGACTAGTATAAACAGTACAGTGTAGCAGCCCTGGGTGACTAGTATAAACAGTAGAGTGTAGCAGCCCTGGTGACTAGTATAAACAGTAGAGTGTAGCAGCCCTGGGTGGCTAGTATAAACAGTACAGTGTAGCAGTCCTGGGTGACTAGTATAAACAGTACAGTGTAGCAGCCCTGGGTGACTAGTATAAACAGTACAGTGTAGCAGCCCTGGGTGACCAGTATAAACTGTACAGTGTAGCAGCCCTGGGTGACCAGTATGAACAGTACAGTGTAGCAGCCCTGCGTGACTAGTATAAACAGTACAGTGTAGCAGCCCTGGTTGACTAGTATAAACAGTAGAGTGTAGCAGCCCTGGTGACTAGTATAAACTGTACAGTGTAGCAGCCCTGGGTGACTAGTATAAACTGTACAGTGTAGCAGCCCTGGGTGACTAGTATAAAATGTACAGTGTAGCAGCCCTGGGTGACTAGTATAAACTATACAGTGTAGCAGTCCTGGGTGACTAGTATAAACTATAGAGTGTAGCAGCCCTGGGTGACTAGTATAAACTGTACAGTGTAGCAACCCTGGGTGACTATTATAAAATGTACAGTGTAGCAGCCCTGGGTGACTAGTATAAACTGTACAGTGTAGCAGCCCTGGGTGACTAGTATAAACTGTACAGTGTAGCAGCCCTGGGTGACTAGTATAAACAGTACAGTGTAGCAGCCCTGGGTGGCTAGTATAAACAGTACAGTGTAGCAGCCCTGGGTGACTAGTATAAACTGTACAGTGTAGCAGCCCTGGGTGACTAGTATAAACAGTAGAGTGTAGCAGCCCTGGGTGGCTAGTATAAACAGTACAGTGTAGCAGCCCTGGGTGGCTAGTATAAACTGTACAGTGTCGCAGCCCTGGGTGACTAGTATAAACAGTACAGTGTAGCAGCCCTGGGTGACTAGTATACACTGTACAGTGTAGCAGCCCTGGGTGACTAGTATAAAATGTACAGTGTAGCAGCCCTGGGTGACTATTATAAACTGTACAGTGTAGCAGCCCTGGGTGACTAGTATAAAATGTACAGTGTAGCAGCCCTGGGTGACTAGTATAAACTGTAGTGATATTTTACAACGTACACTTCAGATAACGCTTTCAGGAATTTCTGAAACATACAGATTGATGTTACCTTCCCGTGTCTCTATACTAGCTCTTTTAATTTATAATGATGAAAAACCAAAAAGGCTGGAAGGCATTATTTCTACTTCATAGTATATTTCACTATTTCACTAACAACTCTACAACTGCTATATACTTTTACGAACGAACATTTGTCTTTACGTCATTGTATCCTGACCCCCTAGCTTGATATAATTATGCAATTTATTGCATCTCTGTTTCAAAAGGTTTTTACTGCAGGGTATCCTGACTGACCAAAATATATACATATATACACGACTTACGGTACATATTTCAATGAAACAAGGTTGAGTTGACTGCTTGACAATTGTTCTACAAAGTGAAGAAAATACCGCCAACCAAACAATACACATACGGTCTCCAATCACCATTTGTCTGAGCGACATTGTAATCTGTCTCTTTCGAGGTCAACATAAAAAATTAATTAATTTGAAATTTTAGGCGTTGATACATATATAGGCGATAATATATACACAACGTACAGTATTCTGTCTGACTATAATATATACATATACTGACGACTTACAGTATATGTACATGTATATGTGTGTATGTATATATGACTTAAGCAAAATTGAGCCGACTGCTTGAACAATTCTTCTACCGAACAAACTGAAAAAGATACCATCAACCAAACAATACACATACATTCTCCAATCAGTATTTGTCTGGGTGCGCTGTAATCTGTACCTTTAGGTCAACATAACAATTCAATTGATTTGACATTTTAAGCATTTATACATATATATGCGATAACATATACACAACGTACAGTATCTGTGCATTTGAATTAAACAATATTGAACAGACCCACAATTATCAAATTATCTACTGAACAACATGAAAGCACATCGCCAACTAGACAGTCAATGCACAGCGCTCGTGTATCATTATCGCGTGTTTAGTTGATAAGTAACCATAGAAACACATTCAATGGCGCCTTTCATGAAAACTGTTTTAGATTCTATACACGTATTGGTGTATAAATCTGTGGGTATTAGGTGTAGGAGATTATGTCTTAAAAGCAAAAGATTTGCGATGTAATAATCTAGACTGTATCATTTAATGTGAGTCACCTCAAATTAAAATGACAACTAACTTACTCTCCGATATTTTTCTTCGCTCGACTTGGGAAAATAAGGTAACATAATGGGTCTTGTCACTACACTCTGCAGACAAGTAACATAAGGGGTTTTGTCACTACTCACTGAAGACGAGTAACATAAGGGGCCTTGCAACTACTAGCTGAAGACGAGTAGTGAGAAATCCCTTTTGCTACGAATATTTTCCAATTGAAAGAAAAAAATACTTGAGACTTATATGATTACACCTAGGTGAGCCAAACATTCGGAAAATAATGGTGACTCTGAATACTATGCCTCATATTTCTAACACCCAGAAGCTATGACGTAGACGCCTATTGTCATGACGTAGAACGATCCATTAATAAATCCCGTATTTTTTGTTTATATACATGTATTAGCTTGGCATAATACAACAACCACTAGTCACTTCAGTGAGAATGTGTCCGGTTGACCAATTTCTCATAAAATGAAAGTTCTTATTTAATTATTCACCATATGAAATCATGTTCCTGGCTGTTTCAAAGTAAAGAAAGAAATTTGAGAGTTCATCGTTTTGTTTTTGGGGAAATTAAATCACTGTTATTTTCCCATGGTCAGATTAAATACATTATTCTGCGGCCATATTGGATTCTAAAATGGCGGCCATATTGGATTCTAAAATGGCGGCCGTTTTGGATTCTAACATGATAGCTTAATTTTAATATTATTTTGACCTTTATTTCAAAAGTCTTATCCTGGCCTCATGTATTTTCCATTGATTTAAACAGAGAATGATGTGGAATTTTGATGAGTAATTTGACAGTAAATGTTCAAAAAATTTTATTTCCGAGGCACCTATTACTGCTACATTGTGCAAATGTCAATTATTTCTTTACACGTACTTATGGCAAGCTTTTTCGGAAATAGTTGAATTAACTGTTTGTTCATTTATAGTCGAATCACGTACGTTGTGTGTGCTTTTGTACAACATAGTGAATGATATTGCGTTTACTGGTTTGTCTATCCTTCAGTACTTATACAATACAGATCGATATTAGAATGACCTTGTCTGACAATGCCAGACTTTTCAACGTGCCTGGAATATTTCTGTCTTTTATTGCTTTCACCAATAACGTTTTCATTAAGTTTGTATTCAAATGATTGACAGGCATCCTTTGTTTACTTCACAGGTAAACCAGAAAGCGGTCGCCAGACTATATGTAACATGTACATTTATAATCAATTCAGAGCACACAATATTAAATGAAATAATTATGATATTCGGAAGCTTAATTACGCTGCAATATGATCAGGGTGGTAAGTTGAGGTTGTTCATTTACTTGATAAATAACAGCGTTTTTATCGATGTTGTTATTTAGTCTAAAAAGTTGAATTAAAAGAATATCTGTTATCTCTCTTCAATCACAAAGTCATTACGTCACGACAATAGGCGTCTACGTCATAGATTCTGGAGTGTTCAGTTGTAAGAGTTCTTATCCATCAAGTAAAACAACATCTTAAACGTGCCGAATTATCTGTTTTGATCATATATGAAATGTTTATGTGACGTACAGTCTTCTGATGAGTACTTCCTGTTTCAGCTGTAGTATTGCTTTATTGCAGTATTTGAGGGAGACAATGTGTCTGTCTGTCTGTTTGTCTGTCTGTCTGTCTGTCTGTTTGTGTGTGTATGTATGTATGTATGTATGTATGATGTATGTATGTATGTATGTGTGTGTATGTATGTATGTATGTATGTATGTATGCATATATGTATGCATGCATGCGTGTATGCGTGTATGCGTGTATGTGTGTATGTATGTATGTATGTATGTATGTATGTATGTATGTATGTATGTATGTATGTGCATGCTTGTCTGTCTGTCTGTCTGTCTGTCTGTCTGTCTGCCTGCCTGCCATGTGTATGTATGTGTACATAGTGACCATTTTGCATATGGGAAAATATTGTAATTGTAATCTGGAGCCAATTACCCTGAAATCAGTTGAAAGTAAAGTTTCTTCCCGGTCCCTTTGAAAAAAATAAAAACAAATTGGGCTTTACCACCTTGTTTTGAAAAAAATCGACAATATTTTATTTCCCTGCAGTATCAACACTGTATTAGGTGGCCATATTGGATTTACAAATTACTTAATTTTGATATCACTTTGACCTCTATTTCAAACAAAATATATGTTGATCACTCCTTATTACTAATCTTTCATTTTACTCAAAGATTGTGGTTGGAGTATTCATGCACCCAATATTGGCAAAAATTTTAATTTCTATTTCCAAATCACATTCTAAAGTGGGAATTTTAATAGAATTTAGGTAATATACCGATTTAGAAAATATCGGAAAATAAATCACATATTCGTATGACCTGACAGGGTCAATGCTCTCGAAATAATGGACACAAAGCCATTAAAGTATGTCGTGATACTAGTATATCAATATAAAATGCCTGTTGTAGCATGCATGACAAAATAAATAAAAATTGTTAGAGCAATCCTATGCACAGCTGTTACATTTATGAAGAAATCTCGTGTTCATACAATATACAGATTTGCACCATATTGAACTATTATGTTCTATTCAACTGGAGAGAGCTTGTCATTCGCTTCGTGTTACCATGGTAATCTGTTTTAAATGTACACGTGGTCGTAATTTTGGCACATTTTTGGCAAACAATAAGGCTGGATAGATGAACACAGAAAAAAGTATGAACACGTGATTAGTCACGATTTGAGTAAAATGGCACATAATATTAAAACTTCAGTTACATTTCTAAACATCATACTTTTATTTTGTAAAAATTGTATTTAAATGAGTTTTGTTATTTTCACCGTATTTCGATTATCATTCATAATATTAACACTCTGTGTGATCACGTGATTGTGGATTTTCAATGATAATATGAATCATATAATCTAATTTTGAAAATTACATTTGTAACCATGAGGGATAATTGTCTCTTTTTAAAAAAAATAGAATGTGTTTGAATAATTTCATTATTTTCGCCATATTTTAATTATCATTCATAACGTTATGCATGTATTAACCGACATAGTAGTGTGATCACGTGGTTATGTTTTGGATCAAGTAATGTTATTTTTTTTCCAACAATTTCAAATTCGGGTTTTTAAAAAAAAACCAGCTTATTTATGTGTAAAATATGTTCCTTTTCGCCCAGGTTTATTATAACCACAGGCCTTGCATTCTTAATAATCCGATTTATCAGTGTGAACTCATTGTGTGTTTTTGTCAACGTGATTGGAATATGAAATATAAAATTTCGTAAATTAATACGCTAGTCATAATATCTCTGAGTCATGTTTCATGAAAGAATGATTGCCATCAGATTTATTTTCGTAAAATATATAATTAATAAATTGGCGCAGTTTTTTGCTTATGAAGAGCTCAATGACCATGGCGAATGTCTTCTTTATGTTCTGATGACATTTTAAATATTTCATCACGCGACTTTGTGATTTTGGTGTTTCTCGTCTTTACTATTGATGACATTTCAAACGTATTAGTATAACATACAGACGTTCATTGTATCCATTAGTATGTATCTCTTGGCTATACGATACAAAAGGTGTGTAAATTACTTTATTTATGATAATTGCACCAAGAGCTCAAGCAAGGGAAGTGATGTATCGTATGCCACTACTGTTTTCTATTTATTGTCGTTGGGGATGTTGGTAGGGATAGCAGTGGTATTGGTGGTGGTGGTGGTGGTGGTGGTGGTGGTGGTGGTGGTGGTGATGATGATGATGGTGGTGGTGGTGGTGGTGGTGGTGGTAGTGATAGCAGTGGTATTAGTGGTGCTGGTGGTGGTGCTGGTGGTGGTGATATTAGTGATAGTGATTGAGGTAGTTGTGATGGAGGTGGTTATCTCATCTCATCCCATCCCATCTCATCCCATCCCATCACATCCCCTCCCCTCCCCTCCCCTCCCCTCTCATCTCCTCTCCTCTCCCCTCGTCTTGTCTTGTCTTATCTTGTCTTATCTCATCTAATCGTTTATGTTATTGTATATTAAGGTGTCCTATGTGGAATTATACAGTACTTAAAGAAAATTTACAAACTAAAGAACCGCATCCAGCCCTCTGGCTTATAGGGCACAGAGAATATCAAATTGAATACATATTTAGCAATTTAAGGTTAAGTTTGTTTGTTTCACTAATTATATAATGCAGTGGTATATTAGATCTACAATTACAGCTATCAAACGTATAAACTCAGTCTGTGCTGCTGTTAAGTTTACATGTTAAAATATACATGGAAGCCTTGTAGGACACAGTTCTATGCCTATATGAGTTCCAATTAGCTAAATTAAATTTCTACTTTTCTACTATATATATATAATGGGTGAGAATCTTGAGGAGGCGGGTACAAGTTTAGTGGTATGACTCTAAGCCATCTTTTAATACACCATGAGAAAGAGCTCTTTCCTTCAGACTCGAAAGCAACTGTTGCTTTAAACACCTGTGTTACCATAGTAACCTTTGGTCACTTTGAAATGACCTACTTTGTGTTGTGTTGTGCTGTATTGTATTGTGCTGTATTGTATTGTATTGTATTGTATTGTATTGTATTGTATTGTATTGTATTGTGTTGTGTTGTGTTGTGTTGTGTTGTGTTGTGTTGTGCTGTGCTGTATTGTATTGTATTGTATTGTGTTGTGTTGTGTTGTGTCGTGTCGTGTCGTGTTGTGTTGTGTCGTGTTGTGTTGTTGTGCTGTGTTGGGGTGTGTTGTGTTGTGTTGTGTTGTGTTGTGTTGGGGTGTGTTGTGTTGTGTTGTGCTGTGCTGTGTTGTGTTGTGTTGTGTTGTGTTGTGTTGTGTTGGGGTGTGTTGTGTTGTGTTGTGTTGTGCTGTACCCTTTAGCTTGTGTTGTACTCTAGTTTTGTGTGTCGTGTTATGTCGTGCATGCTTTGTTGCATTTAGTTGTATCATGGTAGCGTGTATTGTCCTGTGTGTTCTTCTCCTTACTATGGATTGTTGATGAACATTATCTCAACAATATAGTAGGTATATACTTCATCCATCATATTCCATTTCTGCCTTATTTCGCCTTTCTATTGTAAAATTAAGTATGAAAGTAATAGATGACATAGTTCCACACGAATGACGATTTCTTTATTAGACCGCCAAGACTATATCAGAAAAAGTACGTATCACAATGTGTGAATCCAACTGTGTCAGGCCATGATAATTAACATCTCAATTGTCACAGTGCTAGACAAAGTGGATGAGGACATAAAAAGGAAGTGTATGTATTATTCATTCATTTCATTTAGTTATAAACTGTCAGGATAAACACTGACACAGAAATACGAAAAAAAACGTGGAATAGTAGATATCTGTAATATGTTTCAAGGCAAGATGACAACGATGACGACGACGACGACGACGACGACGACGACGACGATGATAGGAAGGGAAGGAGGTAGAGAGGGAGGAACGGACAGCCAGACAGCCAGCCAGACAGACAGACAGACAGACAGACAGACAGACAGACAGACAGATATACAGACTGACCAATCAGACTCTTTTCCAAGCTATGGAATTATCAAAATAGAATGCATACGTCACTATTTTCACTTTCTTTCTTTTTCAATATAATATATCAATATTTTATCTGTTTGCAACTAGAATTCTGTTCACGTATGTGCACATTTTATTTTTATTTTAAACACATCAATGTTAATTCGTGTTATTATGTGTACTCGTTGACTTGGTGTGTGTTCTACAAATACACCACAATTGATGGGTGAAAGTTTACCATATTGTTCCTTGTTTGCTCTAATGAACCCCTACCTGCACTATTAACCACAACAACCATTTTACTGTTTTGACTAGATGCCAGCCAACTTATTAGAAGCAGACACCGTATTCCCAGATAGTTGGACAATATTAAGTTAATTAGTTGTTGGTGATCGACGTATTATCATTATTTTTAATTGCTCTCGTTGATTTTGGAGTCGTAGCCTCAATCCTAGGTGAAGGTAGCTGTTAGTTGCCATGCCAACAGAAAAAAATATTTGGTTCAGATTACCCGACCCCACTTAGTTTTTCACTGCCGACCCCAAACTTTTTTTTTACATTCGACAAAATAATAGTAAAATCGCGAAAGTTGTGAAGTCTCGCCAGAAACAGTGGATGTGAAAACTGACATCAACTTAAAAAGACGACATAAAACTGTTCTTCTAATCTGTAATGGTTGTATATCTGATAGGAAGAAACCAATACAGAGACCATTTGGAAAACAACATAAAACATAACTACCTGAAATAACTACCTGAAATAACTACCTGAAAATTTAAAATCTACCTACCCCATCTATTCTAAGTAAGGGAGTATGTAAAGTAGACATGAGTTTGAAATAGTCAACACAAAACCCATGTGATATATCATCAACTATTCTCGTTCCTGACGACCTTGTTCCGATTTTATCTTCACACATAACTTACATACTCATTCACTCAGTCACTCACTCACTCACTCACTCACTCACTCACTCGCTTGCTTACTTACTTACTTGGGTCATTGCTATGGTAGGGTACCCTTCACTGACATTACAACTACATGTATCTGTTAGTTTTGACACACCTGATAGATTTCTGTAAAATCCACCCATTGTTCTCAATGTGTCGTGGATTTCTTCACAGTTCATATTTGAGGTGAGTCACTTTAAATACCTCACTAGGCAAACATTCTTATTTTTTCCTGATTGCCCTTCCTGGTTCTCAAGGACACTAGAAAACACCACTAACATGTAGTCTGCCACAGATGATGAACTCGCATGAACTTTGTTCAGAGACTTGTATAAATGGTACAAAAAATGTATAAATTGCTTTTTGTTGCTTCTTTGTCCATTATTTTAGACTTCTTTGGTTCAATAGTGCTATAAGCATTCAATTTGAAAGAATTTTTGCCGGAAGCTTTCAACTCGCCAGATTTTAATCCGATTTATATTTATTTGTACAGGCAGACCTTTCTTTTACCATTGGAGTATATGGAGCCATATTTTAAAATTGTATATATTACATACATGCCCTTGTCAGTTCAATATTTTATATTGAAAATCTATGAAAATTTTTACCATGTCTGCCACCCTTACACCTGTCTCACTGGGAAGAAGTCTAAATTACACAGTATTATGAATTAATTTTCACTAAAATGAATACCTAACACCAAACCATACATTTACATGTACAGATAAACAATTATAAAAAAAATATGAATTTCATGAATAGATGTGAACATCTGACAATAATCACTGTACTAATTGTATTTGTCTACAACATAAAGTGACAGTTTTACCATGTGTGTAATAATTCTGAAAATGTTTGATAACATTCACTATTTCTTTGAGTTAAAAAGCCATTTCAGTGGACTGTGACTGAACCCCACCACCAACAAAAGACACCAGTGTTCAGTGTATTTAATTTATACAGTCCTTTCAGCTTTTAAGATCACCAAGGATTTTCTATAGGGGCTACACAACCACCGAAGTTTTGTTTCTTTTCAGCATGTTTGAGATATTTCAATGGGGCTATAACTACAGGTGTATAATTGTTCTCAAGTTGTTTATGGCATGTGACAGACGAATGATAAATAGACAGTGAACTTAGAACTTAGAGGGCAAGCAGATACAACATGTATTGTGTGTATACATGTATATTGAGGGTCTAAGGATACAAATAAACTGAATAAACTGTATGCAGATAACTGGCACTAATTACAATTTCATTCTTACCTTCATTGTCTTCAACAGGTGTTTTCATTGTAAAAGCGCTTTGAGCACGGACTGTGAAAGCGCTATATAAGAACCCAACATTACATATTTACACCCTACCTAGTCTACTCCATGTCAACCGTGTTCCGATTTTGCACCACGTTATGTTATAATGTGATGTAAAATCAGAACACGTTCGTCAGGAACTAGACTATGTATAAATTGTTGGTATGTTCAAATTTCTCACGACATTCGTCAGTCGATCGAACGGCATCTAATGTATGTATTTTTGGTCGATTGATATCATAACGATTTTGTTGATAAGGGAATAGTCATTATTTGTTTACAACAATGAGGAAACCCGGGAGTAGAAACAATGCATTCGCCATTTTAAGTATGGATTATGTGTATTCTGCATGCCAATACAATATCCCAGTAAAATGGTAATAAACAACTAATCCGTGTATTACATGTATGTATGGTTAGGGCAAAAAAAAAATATCTGGTTCTAGTCAGGGTAAACTTTCTAAAGTGGTGCGACGACGCGAATTTTTTTTTTTTCCTAATTTTTTTTTTTTTTGCAAATTAGTAGATACACATTTTTTTGACACTTTACATACTCTGTTCTATCATATTTATCTCTTGAAAAAATTCCTTTTTCTTCGAAGCAGTTTAGGCTTTGTATTTAAGCAGTCTTGGCATGTAGGGTAGATTTCAGCTGCTTGTTCTCCTGATATCAGGAATAAATAAGGAACGGGAAAGCAAAAATTCTCGGGGGAAAAATGGATCGACGCGAGGGTATTCAGGGCATGCGCACGCTGACCAGAACCAGATATATATATATTTTTGGCCTTATGGTGGTTTGGTATGTGAGAATGTGTTGAACCCAGGCTGATTCACACATTTGAAAGTTATTTCCATGACAAAAGAGTAAGGTTTACTCGAGAATACCTGTCGGATAATGGGAGAGGACCCGTTGCTAATCTGTTTCTTACTTGTCTGTGATCTGATGAACAGGCTGTCTTTATAGTGATTAATTAGTTTGACCTTGTCATTATTCTAAACAAAGGAACTCATCCCAAGTGGGTAGTTTTAGCACAGCTGGTGACAGGCAAACTTTGAAGGTTGAAAGAATGGTGTTGTAATAACACGATATAATCACATTACATTTACATACACAGTTGACCTCACAAGGTTAGGTGTAGCCAAATGACAAAGAACAAATGACTTATGTATGAACAATGGTGTTATGGTGTTCAATGTTCATCTATCTATACACATGAAAGGACATTAACTAGGTGTATGACTTGTCTGTGATGGACTTGTCTGGCTTGTCTGTGATGGAGTAGAATTACTACCACCATACACTAATAAATACCAAAGGTGTAGGAATAGAATTACACTCTGTTCATAGTGTAACTTGATCACACCAAAAGAATTAAGATTACGCCCCTGGTTTGTTACACTACTTTTCGCGTGCTCTGTCTGTCTGTCTGTCTGTCTGTCTGTCTGTCTGTCTGTCTGTCTGTCTGTATGTATGTATGTATGTATGTATGTATGTATGTATGTATGTATGTATGTATGTATGTAAGTATGTATGTATGTATGTATGTATGTATGTATGTATGTATGCGTATGTGTATTTGTCTGTATGCTGTGCAAGTGTATTTAATGTATTTATTTGTCTCTGTCTGGCTGTCTCTGTCTGTCTGTCTGTCTGTCTGTCTGTCTGTCTGTCTGTATGTATGTATGTATGTATGTATGTATGTATGCATGTATGCATACATGCATACATACATATGTGTGTGTATGTATGTATGTATGTATGTATGTATGTATGTATGTGTGTATGTATGTGTGTGTATGTATGTATGTATGTATGTATGTATGTATGTGTGTGTGTGTGTATGTATGTATGTATGTATGTATGTATGTATGTATGTATGTATGTATGTATGTATGTCTGACTATAAGATAGATTAACTGACTGAATTCTATGTATTACTTTCTTTATTAATTCACTTGTCATTATATATCAGTTTTTATTTCTCTCCTGTCAGCTCCAATCAGACTTTCCAGCCTCCTCTTTAATGAAAATGTTAGCATGTATATCACCATGGAAACCGTTGTATATCATTCTTGCAGATGAAGGTTGAATATTAGTTCAATTTCTATGAGATTAAAAAAATATGATTTGTTTGACATGTGTGTATGTGGCTGTGTGTGTATGTGTCTGTCTGTGTGTATGTATGTATGTATGTATGTATGTATGTATGTATGTATGTATGTATGTACGTACGTATGTACGTATGTACGTCTGTCTGTCTGTCTGTCTGTCTGTGTATGTTTGTTTGTTTGTCTGTGCGTGCGTGCGTGCTGTGCGCGTGTCTGTGTGTGTGTGTGTCTGTCTGTATGTATGTATGTATGTCTGTGTGTTTGTGTGTACATTTCTGTGTGCTGTGTATGTGTCTGTGTCTGTCTGTGTTTGTTTGTGTGTCTATGTCTATCTGTGTGTGTGTGTGTCTGTGTCTGTGTCTGTGTCTGTGTCTGTGTCTCTCTCTGTGTGTGTCTGTCTCTGTGTGTCATTGGTATATTAAGTGAGTGGAATTGTACATATGATGAAAAGATATACCAGGGTATGAAACCTTAACAAAACGGAAAATGACTTCCTGTTGTTTTAAGGGACAAATATTTACAATTGGAGGTGAATGTCGTTCATATTGGCCACCAATTCACTTGTCGGTACACGTCAGTTTTTATTTCTCTCCGATCACCTTTGGTCAGACTTCCCCGCCTCTTCGTTATGAAAATTTTAGCAGGTCTATCACCATGGAAACCGTTTCTATGTATTTCTAAGCATAACGTGTGGGTTCATATCAGCGGTGGAAATTTCCAATCAGAGACATACACAACGCTCGTTCTATTTACCACCCTAGACATGGTAGCAAAGTTCATACAATAAACCAATCAGGTGGCTTCATACACTTCAATCAAGTGTAACCACGCCCACTTTATACCTTACATCCAATTAGGTTAGCGTGTGTCGATACTAACGCGAGTGCTGCAAAAACACCACTTCATTCGTGCGCTGTCTGGTTAGCAACAAGTTGGAGAAAAAAACTCACTGTGTTAAGGTAAGAACGTTGCGGGTTTTCACTTTTTACAGCGTTTCCCAGACAAGATGATTCCTTTGTCAGATGAATGATATATTTAAAGTTCATATTTCACCTTTTATTAACCCCTCATTTCAATTTTCAAACTTCAAGACAAATTTCTACTTTTATTCCTCCCAGTACGAATTGTTTCGTTGTTTTACCGACCGCTGTTTGATTTCATTCAACGCTAAGCGCTCACTTCGTGATGGTACATGCAGACATTATAAATATATTATTTTCCTAAAATTTATAATTCACTTAATTGGGTACACCTTTTCATGCACGATATGTTACAAATTCTGTTTCTACCGACGCATTCTGCTTTTGTCGTGTTATGTTCATTTTACACCAATCCAACATTTTCCGTTAACTTTCGAGTCGTGAAATGATCGGCAGTAGATATTCGCAATCCGTTATTTTATCGAACACATATGTATGATACACTGGATAAAATTCGATTGTTTCCACACACGATACGTTAGGAATCCTGTTTCTATCATCCATTCTATTTTTGTCGCATTATGCTCGTTTTACACCACGGCATCATTTACCGCTCAGCTCACAATTGATCGGTCGCACACAAATCTTTCTCCATATATCGTCAAACGTACTGTACAAAAATATACACTAAGAAAATTCACCTTTTTCGTTCACGATAACTTAATAATAATGTTCCTATCAATATACATTCATTCTACGTTTCATGTTCAGTTTCTGTACAAACCCAAATGTTACCGTTTACCTCGCGATTGATTAATTGTTGCAACCCATTGTGTTGCCCGACAAACACATATATGTACGATACACTATGATAACATCTCTATTTTCACATACAATAAGTGAAATAATGATATTTCTATCAATGCACAGTGTTTCTCCGTTTAAGGTTCGTTCAACCGATGATAAAATCCACGTTTTTCACACACGATAAGAAAATAATGATTCTATCAATGCACACGGTTTTCTCGTGTGGATGTTATGTTGAAATTATAACAATGAAACGGTTGCCGTTCACATTGCAATAGAACGCGTACGGTTCTAGACAACCCGGGTTTTAGCATCCACTAAGATCTGCACTAAATGAGATTCACTTTTATTTCACTCGCAACAATTATTTATTAGACAATGTCTATAATACACACTGTTTGTGTCGGCATCTGTCGATTATACCAACCCAACCATTGCCGCTCATCTTGCGATCAAATGGTCGTTGATAACCAGTTGGGTCACCATCAAACTTGCGTTACAAAAATGCATAAAATGTACAGGTATGTCTGTAGTTTGGCATTCGTATCAGCCTTTTCATCACTGAACAATGTGTTTGTACGACCACGTGTTTCACAAATGTTCGGATAAATGTATACCAATATAGAAATATGATTTTCTTTAATATTTTGTTAAAACCGTGAAGATGGCAAAGACTTCCAAAATATACGGTTCGGTTGAGTACAAACGGGAAAGCAAAATACATAAATTGCTGAACTGTCGAATTGGCGCTTCTATTCTCGATCGTTCCGTTGCAAAGGCGACGTTATATATACACTGTACTGTGTGGCGTATGGTGAGGACACAGAGCTGACGTGTAAAATCGGTCTCTCCTATTCAAACAGTTGGGCTTTCTATAGCGATGTATTTACTGCCGATGTTCGCACGCCATTCGGCATCCTCATTGTCTGTGAATGAACCAGCCTGTGATCAAACACAAAACAATCTCTCGGTTGAAACGTTTTCGTACACGCTTGAAAAGGCGTGGAAGTGAAACCGACTTGTTATTTATCGGTGGTGTTCTTCTGACATAGCGACCGAAAAGGAGAGATTTAATAAAATCTGAAAATTCCGGCATTTTGTCACGAATGTCGTCTCAATTTTAGACAGAAGTGCGAGTAACGATGGTGAATAATTCGTTTATGTAAGCGCTTGCGTTCAAAAATTATCAAATTTGCGAAAAATGGAGTCTCCTTTTTTTCGCAACGACCAATGACGTCACAACCGTACATGTTACGTTAGTAGATAATAGAATTAGTAGTGCACATTAGAACTGATTTGGTATATGTTTTGTATGCCATGGATTAGGAGAAGTTATCATTTGTGAATTTTTAGAAATTTTCGAACAACAAATCATTTCGATTGCAAACTCGTACTTTTGTATTTCAACGGACGTCAACAGTCGTGTACGTCATAAAGCTTACGTCATTCTCCCGTCAGATACAAAAGTGTTTTGTTTTGTTTTTTAAAATTCAAATACTAGTACATTTGAATAAATATCTTTAACGTTTCAGAAGTGAGGTATATTCTCGGGTTTCAACTGCCTGTCTACCAGCTATTACAATCTC
>NC_135567.1:17300305-17310305 GCF_964340395.1 Glandiceps talaboti | reverse complement strand
TGTGGCTGCGTGGATATGATATTTGAGTTTCCTTGCTCACTCATACACATGATGGAAACATCAGCTCACATGTGCTTATAATCGTCTCCTCTCCTCGTTGAAGGCGTCATCACGGCAGGCTCTATAGTCTATATATAGGGGCGGCTTTTAGTGCCGTGGTAATCACAACCTCAATTTCTTTATCAATATTTTTTTTATTTGCAATTGTCGAAGTTATAAAGATTTCCGTTGAGGGCGCTCTTTTAATCACCTCCATACATAACTGATAACAGTCTATCCAATTTCTGTTCTGCAACAAAATTTTGTTGCATCCAATCACATCACTTCAAGTATGTGTTCCTTGATATTTACCTCATCTAGGACCTTAATGGTAGATAGAGTGATTGACAGGTGTCAATCATTATATGAACTGTCAATCATTAACTGCTGATTAGTCTTGACACTTGTCAATTATTTCTTACTAAGAAAAGGGTAGAGAATGATTGGCAGGTGTCAATCATTCTGTGAACTGTCAATCATTAACTGCTGATTAGTCTTGATACTTGTCAATTATTTCTTACCAAGGGTAGATAGAGAATGATTGGCAGGTGTCAATCATTATATGAACTGTCAATCATTAACTGCTGATTAGTCTTGATACTTGTCAATTATTTCTTACCAAGGGTAGATAGAGAATGATTGGCAGGTGTCAATCATTATATGAACTGTCAATCATTAACTGCTGATTAGTCTTGATACTTGTCAATTATTTCTTACCAAGGGTAGATAGAGAATGATTGGCAGGTGTCAATTATTATGTGAACTGACAATCAATAACTGCTGATTTGTCTTGAGGGTAAATATTCTTTGCATCAGTCAGAAACAAAATGCATGACAAGTACAGGCAATCGATGAGTCCACAGTTAGATTTTATTGGATCACATTTATTGAAAGAATGATTGACAGATATTAATCAATCACTACAACCAATCAATGAGTCCATATCGATACACTTTATTGGATTACTGTCCTTGGAAGAATGATTGATAGGTGTCAATCAATCACTAGAGCCAATCAAAGAGTCCATATCACTAGATTCACTATCAACTTCTACTAGTTCCTCCTCTGCTTTCCTCTTTGTAGCTTGATGTTTTGACATGGATAAAATGTACTGAAGACTGTAACGGTTGGTATCACATCTGACAAAAAAAAACAAAATAAAAAACAAACATAAAATTGTATTTTTACTAAGTACTAGCCTAGTCTCAATTACCCAGAATCCTCTGACATGTGATTCGATTCTGACCAATGACAGCTTGTGTAAGAAAGTTGAGGTGTAATAGTCTCTTCTAAATAGGTCATGTGATTCGATTCTGACCAATGACAGCTTGTGTAAGAAAGTTGAGGTGTAACAGTCTCTTTTAAATAGGTAATGTAATTCGATTCTGACCAATGACAGGTTGTGTAAGAATGTTGAGGTGTAATAGTCTCTCATGTGATTCAATTCTGACCAATAACAGCTTTTGTAAGAACTACTCACAATGTAGCAAGGTCATCCTGCCTTCGTATGACACTTTTTTGTAGATTTGTCAATATACTCATTACGGCCCTTGACCTTGACTTTAACTGTGACCCATGCAGTGTTAACAGTTGATTACACCAGGCTAAGTAGAACTCCACATGACGTGACGACTCCAGTTGGGTTGCTAGGTAACCAAGCATCTTATCAACATAGTTTTCTGGTAGATTTTGACAAATCAGTTCAACTGAAAGAGTTAAACAGATGAAACTTTACTAGATCGTTATGGTAACTGGTTAGCGATTACTGACAAGGTGAAGGTCTCTAAAGCAGCAACATACATAGTCGATTTTCCAGTTCCAAGATGCATTGCGCGAGATGACAGCTTTTATGTTGTTACAGTTAGTCTTGTTTTGTCTATAATATGTTTGAAATAACATTTTTATGAGGAATTGATGGAAAACCAGGTTGGCCTTTTGATTTTGAGTGATTTTATAGAACAAAGACAAAACGCCATCAATGATATAGAGGGATTTTACAGGTAAACTCAGGGTACAGTCAGGTGGCAACCATCCCCTGAGTAGCACGTACAACCCCCTCAGTGCGTACACAATACATGGCATTGTATGGAGAGATGTGCAATGCATCTTGGAACCGGCAACAGGTCTATTGCTGACTTCACAGGTCATTCATATGGAAATTTACCGTCCAATTCTCGGTAACTATAATAGCATTTTACCCCATGCTAGAGGGTCAAAATAGAACAAGAAGGTCAACTCATTCTCACATGCATATAGTAATGTGAAGCACGTGGAGTGGAAGTTATGGTGTCGGCCAAAAAATTGATTGTTTGTTATTTTTCGTTATTTTTCTGATGCGCATAGGCAGTAATATTCTATTTCATGTACCGAAATTTACTTTTAGATGCTTCCTGTATTAGATGTTAAATATTAAAACTGAGTTCAAAGTTGAGAGTTCAAAGGTTAAATAAATGTCTTACTTTCACCGGGTGGTATACTTTCTGCTACTTCCTGTATAAGGTGTTTTTCATTCAGTTTAAAACTCAACATCAACGCATTGGAATAGTCTTTCTTTTGCAATGTACTTCTTATCGTGTCAGGGGTCACATCAATGCTGAGGTCATAGGGGTCAAAGTTCATAGCTTGGTCCAATGAGTACACAAGGAGTCCTTCTGTTGTTGTTGCAGCCCAAGATCGACCTGTTTGAGACAAAAATGAAGATGTAGCATATATGTGGTGTTTTAGTGTAAGTTTTTTAAAACCAAAAATCACATTTTTTTTACCCAAATCACACGCCGATGGTAAGATCATTTTGATTTGAACAAATTCCCAACTAGACACACTAGGTAATATACCTACCAAATATCATGGTAATTGGTCCAGCAGTTTTTGACTTTAAAGTGGCCATATGGATGAGAATTGGGTATTTATTTTGGATTTTTAATTTATAAAACAATTTTATCATGGCTTCCTACTTGAAAAATGATGTGAAATAACATATGCCAATTCCTTGTTTGTAACTCAATAAATTGCAGAAGATTGATAAATATGTAAAATCTTTGCTTTTGAGGTACAATAACAAACATTTTACACATATTTTAGCTTACTGCAATTTATTCAGTTACAAACACAGACTTACATGTGGTCGATGTTGTTTCACATTGATTTTCAAGTACGGAGCCATGATAAAATTGTTATATAAATTAAAAATCCAAAATAAATACCCAATTCTCATCCACATCTTTCAATACAGCCTATCAAATTTATATCATTACCTGTTGGTGAAAACTTGACAGATGAGACGTTAATTTCTGGTTTGAAAGATCGTGAACTCATGTCTCCTTTTTTGACGCCAGGCAACGATAACACTTTCTGTTCATCATCATCAATATCATCAATTAAGGCAACACTTCCAAAATCCGTCATCTTTCGACGATTCAGAAACTCCTGAGAAAAAGATAAAAGTTGGACAAGATTTTGAAATTCAATATTTTTCTGTGATATTTCTGTGTTTCCATGGCATCGAGGGACAGGTGAAGTGTCATTAAAGTGACCATATGGATGAGGATTGGGTATTTATTTTGGATTTTTAATTTACAAAACAATTTTATCATGGCTTCCTACTTGAAAAATCAAAATGAAACAACATATGCCAAGTCTGCGTTTGTAACTCAATAAATTGCAAAGGACTGATAAGTGTCTAAAATGTTCGTTATTGTACGTAAATCAACGAAATTTTATCATGACTTCCCACTTGAAAAATCAAAATGAAACAACATAGACCAAGTCCTTGTTTGTAACTCAATAAATTGCAAAAGACTGATAAGCGTCTAAAATGTTCGTTATTGTACGTAAATCAGCGAAATTTATCAAATAATATATGTTTTTTAGTTTTTTGCAATGTATTGAGTTACAAACACCGACTTCATCAATGTTGTTTCACATTGATTTCTCAAGTAGGAAGCCATAATAAATTATTTTGTAAATTAAAAATCCAAAATAAATACCCAATCCTCATCCATATGGCTACTTTAATTGAAGTTTTCCTTTCATATATCCATGTATGTCAGACTTACCTCCATTGCATCAAGTGACAAATTATGTGATATTTCGAACTTTTTCACCAAAATCTGTTCCTTGACGTTATAGATACAGATATGTTTAGATTTGCCAGCTGCCAGAATACATGAACCATCGGCTGAATAACACAGGGTTGTAAAAGCTCTGAAAATTATAATAAGATTAAGAACAATAACATATTAAGTTTTTGGGGTGGCTCACTTGATGAGATATTTTTAAATCATGCGAGAGCTGTCACATGACGTGCCATTACCGCATTGCACATTGCAGTGTGTAGCAAGCTAGGCAGTGCAGACTGCCAGCCGTACACAAATTTCTTCTTTTTTCTTTTTCTTTTTTCTTTTTTTTATACTGTAACAGTTTTTTTGCCAGCTGCTAGAATAGGTTACCCCTAAGCAGCTGAGCAACAAAGTGTTGTTAACATTCTGAAAAATAGTTGCTCCAATTCAATCATGTTATTGTGCTACTTATGGTTAATTGGTCCTGTAAGTTGTAACATATACATTTTCTTTTTTTATTATTGATATTTAGAAATATTCTGTGAAGATATCGTCGTTTGTTTTATCAAAAAGCTTGTGTAGTTTTAAAAGTTTTAAAAGTTCACAATATACCCATTGCCAGTTCCAAGATGCATTGCACGTCTATTCATACAGCGCCATGTAATGTGCACGCGCTGAGGGGTTTGCACGCAGTACTCAGGGGATGGATGTCACCTGACCGTGCCCTGGGTTCACCTGTAAAATCACTCTCTGTCATTGATGGTTTTTAGTCTTTGTTATATAAAATCATTCATAATCAAAGAGGTCAACATGTCTTTCCATCATTTCACAATGAAAATGTTATTTCAAACGTAATAAAGACAAAACAAGACTAAACATAACAAGATAAGCGACGTCCTCTTGCGCAATGAATCTTGGAACCAGAAAATTGACTATTGCCTTACTTTGACTTTGCTGTATTTTTTGCCGTAATTAAATCAGTTTCTTTACGTCCACTTCCTAAATCATGCCTGCCTTCTATACTTCCGGTCTCTGTACTCGTGCCCACGTCAAAGAAGGTTATCTGACATTTCAAGGTTGCTACGGCAACTTCTTTACCATCTGGGCGATATGCGACACATAATGCTGTCATTGATGAAAGAAAAAATAAATTTATTATTTTTGAAAATATCATAATTCAAAATTTATACTGTATTTTGAAACTTGAGAAACTACAGATAGAATCTTTGACTGAGGTTTCATTTATGGCTGAAGATAATGTACACCTAGATATTTTTGGTACTAGAAAATTTTACAATTTTAAATTCTTCAACTAATTCCAAAAAACTAATGTTATAAATTTCTAAGCCTGGTGCACATGTACAAGAAGTCATTTTAGCGACTGCTTATCTTCATGTTCCGAAACTAACCTTCAATGCTGATATGTCATGAAATCACACACCTTTGTGCTTAGCATTCTTTGCATACTGATGCAGTGGATAACCCCCCCCCCCCCCCCCACACACACACACTTTTTTTTCTTCTTTTTTTATTGCATAAACAAACACAAAAAACTACAACACAAACAAGAAGGAATAAACAACCCACAAACAAAAAATGTTGTCCCTAGCTCCTAAAAACGCCCATCCCTTGATCTATGAATAACAAGTCTCCATTGTTGACACATCCCCCACCAACCAAATGTCAAAATCACAGTCATCAAACAGTGAACTCTATACATACCATCTGAGTTCACAAAAAATGATTCTCTGACTCCTTTACGTTCAAATACATCCCATAATTTCATAGTCCTGTCCCATGATGCACTAGCCAAGATGGTGTCCGATGGGCTAAAACTGAGTGAGACGATAGGGCCCTCATGTCCTGCCAGCACCTAGCAACAAAGACAACAACAATTTAATTTCTTGGTTAATTGACAACCTGACTTTTGCTCCAAATACTCCACATTTTACTTCTTTTTCTTCTTCTTTTTACATTAAGGATTAACATCATAAATGAATGCTCAGATCCTGGAAATGCGAAGTGTGACTGGTGTGCGTGAATAATTTTAAATAGAAATACATAGCAACAATTGCTATGGTTACATTGTTCAGTTCATTACAAACTCAACCTCTAATTTGAAAGTAATTCACATGACGATGCGATAATGTTATCATATTTACATCAATGCTCCAATAGGGAACTTGCAATCCAAACTGAGCATGCTCAGATGCAAATGACTATGGGATTATCTGTGGTTATTGTATTACCTAATCTGGAGCTACTGATAAAATAAACCTCCCACAATGGTCAGGGTAACTATGAATTGGTCATTTGTGGTAACAAACAATGTAACATTATTGTTTACAATGCTAATTGATTAGTATTTATTATCACATTTCCCATGATGCAACATTCAACATGGCGGGTTTGTAAGTTCCCTATTGAAGACATTAATGTTGTTTGTGGTAAGAACAGAATGCTGTGCTATAACCATACTGGGTATCTGTCTGACACTTTCCTGTTTGTGTTTTCTTACCTCAAGTAATCTGCCTGTTTGTAATGACCATACAAATATTTCAAAAGTGTCCACTGATCCGGCACATACTATCTCACCACTATTATCCAACGCCAGACACTGGAATTGTGCCGGGCGTGGTGATGTGAAAGTACGGAAATTCCGGTATCTGAAATGGAAAGAAAGCATCATGTTAAAATTCCTGGGAAAACCTGGTTTGTTGAAACTGAACTACATCATTCTTATGTATAGACCTAGTTAATTTAATGACACCTAGTTGTAACATACATGTACCCTGCAGTGGTAAAAAACAAATGACCACTAATCTAGTAAATATACATATTGTCATTTTGTCATCTCTCTCTCTCTCTGACTGTACCAATGTAATATAGTTTTATATTACCTGTGCATATCAAATGCTCTGACTGTACCATCCAATGAGGCTGATATGATGACATGTCCACTAGATCCGAACTGTACAGCAGTAATGGCCGCTTTGTGGTCTGTGAATGTTACAAAACAAAACCCACTACTTGTACTCCATACCTTGACCTGTAAAATAACCAAACAAAAAACAATATTACCCTCATATCAGGTTAATATAACATATACCCACACAGTAATCAGTTTACTAGTACTGTACAGTAGTAATGTTAACCAACTCTGGAAAGTCAATAAAAACAATAATACCCTCATAGAATAGTAATATAACATATACCCAACTTACTATCTTCACCCCCGTTAGAATATATCAATCATCTCCAAAGATATTATAAACAATATTACCCTCATATAAGGTTAATATAACATATATCCACCTTTAATGTCTTCACTGCCTGTTACAATATGTTAATCATCTGAAAAGCTAAATAACAATATACCTTCTATGAGGGTAATATAACATATACCCACCTTACTGTCGTCACCACCTGTTACAATACGTTGACCATCTGAAAAGCTATTATAAACAATATACCTTCAGATAAGGTTAATATAACATATACCCACCTTACTGTCTTCACCACCTGTTACAATATTTTGACCATTTGAAAAGCTAAATAACAATATTACCCTCAGATAAGGTTAATAAAACATATACCCACCTTACTGTCTTCACCACCTGTTACAATATATTGACCATCGGGGGAATAATCTAGACTTGTCATGTTGTTAAAATGTCCTTGTTGTTTGAGTACATAGGATTCACTCTGCCATTCCCAGACAAGTAGTTGTCCCAGACCAGAACATCCCAAAGCTATCCAATCACCAGTGGGGTTAAAGGTCACGGCTGCTATGCTTTGATCTGAAATGCTAATAGTTGAATATTACAATGGTCACTGTGAGGAATAGATGAAAATTTTGAATTTCATTGGCATTTCAAATTTTCCTAGTCCAATAAATAAAGTCTGGTAGTTTATTTATTTAGTTGTTTGGTATTACTAACCTCAGTGAGTGAATACAATTAAAATCCTGCAGTTCATGTACCGGGTAGTTAGTTGTTTGTTATTACTTACCTCAGTGAGTGGGTACAATTGAAGTCTAGTAGTTCATGTGTTTAGTTGTTTGGTATTACTTACCTCAGTGAGTGAATTCAATTAAAATCTGTTGGTTCGTGTTTTTATTTGTTTGGTATTACTTACCTCAGTGAGTGGATACAATTAAAATCTGGTAGTTCATGTAGATGGAAAACACCAGATTGGAATCCAGTCACCAAAATGTGACTTGGTTTATGATAGTTTGCACAGGTTAAATTATTAAAGTCACCTTCCTTGTTGAAAAAATGTCTGTGAATTAAAAACAACAGAAGAAATATTAATCAATCAATCAATCAAATTTCTATTTCTATACCACTGATATCCAGAGCAATGTTCTGTTCAGTAGCATTGAAAGGCTAAATCACACCACATGCTTTGGTTAACAAATAAGTCTCCAATTTTGATTTGAAACAATCCAGGCTGGAGGCTTGGCGAACGTCAAGCGGCAAAGAGTTCCATAATTTAGGGGCGACATATGAGAATGAACGACCTCCATAAGTGACTTGTCTGTAGTTTGTTGTTGGTGAAGAAACCTAATGCTGTTAGAAGATTGTGAGGTCTAAGAATCCAAAAATTTCCAGAAAACAACAGCAACAACAACAACAACAACACCATCCACATACTTTAATTAATCCTGTATTTTCCAACTTGTATACTTTTGTGTACAAATACCCCCCCCCCCCCCCCATGTTTAGGAAATATTTCAAATCTTGCAAAATTCACTCTGCTTACTTAGCTGTTCTAGTGTATTTAACCATATCTGTTGTACTGTTGTCCGTTTGTTCACTTGATTTCTGGTTTCTCTCCTCTTCATCTAGGTTGTCTTTGTGCGTCTGTTTGTCTTTCTTTTCTCCTGGTCTCAAATCTTCTAAATCAAAACTACTTTCCCACACATTGAGGGCACCATCTCTACTTACTGAATACACCTGAATTGATGTTGTTAAAGATTTAAAATTGATGTGTAATGTCATTTTTATTTATCAATACCCAAACAAATTAGGTATTGTGTAGACAGACACATAAACAGAGGGACAGGTGGACAGACTAGCAGATAGATTGGTGGACAGATATGCTGACAGACAAAAAAGGCAGACAGACATATATTACTAACACATCATCTCCAATTTACAAAGGATATATGCAATGACTTGCCTTCAAAGAAAGCTACTTCAATAACATTACGGGCAGACACAAACAGACGTAGACAATCACCAACAGACAGCCAGCCAGGCAGACACAAACATCCAGTCAGACAGACAGACAAACACCCAGCCAGCCAGCCAACCAGCCAGCCAGAGACAGACAGACAGACAGACACACACACAATCATCCAGTCAGACAAACAGAGACAAACAGACAGACAGACAGACAGACAAACACACACACACACACACACACACACACACACAGAAAAACATCAAGTCAGACTGAGAGAGAGAGAGACAGACAGACAGACAGACAGACAGACAGACAGACAGACAGACAGACAGGAACACACAAACAAACAAACAAACATCCAATCATACAGACATACAGAGACATTCCAACACATCATCTCCAATTTACAAAGGATACATCTAATGACTTGTCTTCAAAGAAAGCTCCTACAATAACATCTTTATGTCCACCAAGTGAACACATAACAAGGTTACTAAGATGTGTAGTTGCATGTACTCTACTTGTCATGTCTTTAGAACCAATCACCATAGCCCTGAAATACAAACATAATAGATGGTCTTTCAAAGGTTATTTACATTTGATAGAAAAACAAGTCCAGTTGTAAATCTGGTTGGATAATCATTGTATACATATCAATAAAAACATATGTAGACACAGGCACATATATATGCACAGATTGACAGACAGACACA
>NC_135567.1:17277805-17297805 GCF_964340395.1 Glandiceps talaboti | reverse complement strand
TACAAAGTTCCAATGATATTTCTAAAGTTTTGGTCCAGTACGTGTCTTCCAGTGCGTCGGGTGTGAAAGTGTGGAGAGTGGTTATACAGAAATAGTGCGTGCAATCTTCACCTGTTCTGTTTGCAAAGTCTTGATATGATTATGAATGAATTCAAACTTAGAATCAAATCATTCTATACGACAAAACTGTTCACTTTCTGTAATTATAAGCGGTAGAATCTCTAGCCCGAGATCTCTAGTATGCACATGATCAGTCCACATGTACTGTAGCACTTGTTTACATCTCCACGAACAATATAAGTGATCAACGCATTGATGTCATAGCCGCATAGATAGATATGATAATGATGGAGTCGCACACATTTACTGCAAGAATACGTACCTTGAAAGAGAATTTGCCACTCATATTGACAGGGTTCTCTTCACTTCATCAAAACACAAATCGTCTGTAAAAATATTAACCCGATCGGCTTTGTCTCCGAAATAAACAAACAATTTAAAAATCGCCTTCACATACACGTGTTGTGCGAGTCGCCATTTTGATAGTTGAGGTCGAAGGTCAAACTCAATGTTTACATTTTTCGGTTCAATTTTCTTCTTCAGTGAAAATTGAATGATTAGGGTGGCTTTCAGTTTTTGTAATCAATTCAAATAATTGTTGAAATGTATTTGGAACTAGCTGTACGGATATAAGCAGTCACACACAGGGGGAGGGTCATTTTTTCAAATGACCTGCAGTGACATCTCGGACGGGCGTAATCTCGCGATATCTTAGCTGCCAGACAGATTGAAATATGGCGGAGTTACAACAGTGAGAACTCGAACTTCTTGATGACTTTCACTCGACTGTTATCCTTCAGGAATTTCTGATATATCTGAACAATTTATGACAAAACAGTGAAAAGACGAAGATGGGTGCAATAATTGCCAAGTTTAGGGTAAGTATAGTCTTCATTTTATAGTAACGAAAAATAATTTCGTCTTAGTTGACAGATGGGAACTGCAGTCGAGACAACGGTGTAATGAATGCAGTGGTAGCGAGTGTCTATAATAACATTTACTCGTGGTACGTGTTTAGTTTTCTGTTACCAAAGAGATATGTGAGAAATTTTCCAATCGTTTTTCAAATTCCATAGTGCGAAGTTTGACATTCATAGATGAAATGTGTTATCATTGACGATAGGCTTAGAAATTAACCTTGGGATTTGTTTATATCATTATCAATTTATTCATTAGTTGTTTATTGTTGATAAAACAGGCTGTCTGGCCTAATAAAAACATAATTGGCAGCCATCTGACACCAAAATATATCACTTAATTACATGTGCATTCACTCATCAAAATGTATCAATTACACTGTAACTACCAGCCCTCGCCTCCTGCTAGTATTAGTTCAATAAACTATTTCCTCATCAACTACTTAGCATTTTGTAAAGGGTGGTAAGTAATTTAAAATCTACCAGAATTCCTAAGTTATTTTTCAAGGGTTCCTTACCAGTCGTTGCGCAATGTAAGTAGCTAAAATCATGGAGGAAGGACTTCCTACCTCAATGGTAAAATCTACCTGAGTTCCCCAGCCATTTTACAGGCGTTCCTCACCAGTGTTAATGTTATAATTTTTACCAGCTTTTCATCAAATATTATGTACACAGTACAGTGAATACAGTTCGCTATACATATTATTTATTATTACTTTTCCAAGAAAATGTAATGATTTACAAGTGTATGACATAATCAGTGTTTCTGCCAAGGTTTTGGAATGTGTTTATTTTTGTGGAAACTCATAATAAAATACCAATGGAACCACCTTTTCAAAACCCTCATGTTATTTTAATTAGACTTTGAGTCATGATGTTATACATGATACAAGGACACCTAGAGTAATGAATTTTCATTGAATCTGGGTTCTTACTTTGTTCAAAATTTGGACTCACAGAGTCAAAATATTTCTTGGATTTGCTTCCAAGAAAATTTTTGACTGTGAGTAGAAATTTTCATTACTAAAGGAATTTAAGTGTGACCTCAAATTGACCTATAGAAAAGGTCATTTCAAAGGTCATTGCATATTAGTGGAATGATGTCATCAGATACAAGGTGAAAAAACAAAATATTGACTGACATTATGAAAATTAAAAATCCAAAATAAACGTTCAATCCTCATCCATATGGCCACTTTAACTTAGAACATTGCAATAAAAGATTTTATCATTTTATGCCCCGCCTCAAAGAATTGTTTCTGGTCAGCGTGCGCATCACTTAAATACCCTCGCGTCAGTCTGTTTTAGCAGGCTGCAGATCTGGGGGAAACACAAAAATAACCCTCCCTACTTCAGTGAAGACAACTGCAGAGCCAATCATGAACAAGTAAATGACATCTGCCCCAGATACACACTTACTCTAAAGTACTAAATTAAAAGAACAGTAACTGCCATAAATAGTAGATTGAGTTACAGGTTTGTTGAGACTAAAAAAAAAACACATGTTGTCGCACCATTGTAGACAAACTGTCCTAACCAGAAACAATTTTTTGTTTTGCCTAATGAAATATTTTATTATATTATCAACAGAAAAAGCCGTCTACAATGGAGACATTGGAAGCACTGGAGAAGGATATCACAGCATTACTGAAATTTAAACGTCGGAATCAACAGCTGGAAAAACATTACATTGGAATGTTATTACTGTATTCAATCCTTCTATATATCATTACAGCCGTGGTCTACTATTTCTATTACTTTCCGGATAACTGGAAAGGAAGGGTGGTGTGTTCACTACCACTACTAATGTTTCCATTCATGTAAGTATTACATTCTTGACGACTGGTACAGTGGTATTAAGGAAGGATAAGTTTTAAATTTCCTGAACATCTTAAATATGAATATAAATACCCAATCCTCATCCATATGGTCACTTTAAGAGGAACACAAATCCAGTTTTAAATTTTAGGAGCATCTTGTTCCCTTGAGCAAATTGATCCTAAAAAATCTTGTTACAATTAAAGCTCATCTGTATAAAAGTTCAGTCTAAGTTAATGGATTTAAATTCGTATTGCACCAAAATTTGGAGAGCTAATTGTAAATTTCAGTGCAATACGAAGTTAAAGCCATTAACTTAGACTGAAAAATCTTCAAAACAAAGAATGAACTTCTGAGACTGTAAACTAAAACTTTGATTACCAGAGTAATATATTTCTGTTTGTACATGTCTGCAAGATTACGTATCTACTTGCACGTCATATTAGTCATATTATGTATGACATAACCATGTGTGGTATTTTGTAGCATATTAAACCATCATTCTGTATGTGTATTTAATACAGAGAAGTATTTACTGGAGAGGTCACAGAGTTCAAATTACTAGATAAAATACAACAATGTACACAAGCTGTTACACAATTTGCTATGAAATGATTAGTCACAGAATATAGAATAATCTGTGTCAGGGTTCCCCTCAGGTTAACCCCCTCCCCCTCCAGGTTTTTTTTTCAAACCTAGAAATTAGTAGAAAAGCAAAGTATCTAATATATGAAGCTAATGTAAGGCTTATGTTAATTAATTTATTGCATACAAATGTCTTCAACGGTCTGTGCATAACAAATCACAAAATTTAAAAACATGATTCTTTTTCAGATAAAAAAAAAAAAACATAATAAAACTGCCAAGCGCAACGCATCATAAAATTCATTATATTAAATACATACGATTAAATGATACAGTAAGAATACCTTGATTTTTCCAGTGTACTTTATATAATATAATGAAATAAATTGCTACTTGTTAAGTCTTGACTCCATTTCATAAGTATAATGAAATAAAGATACCTATGTGGAATCTGTGATTTAAGCGAGTACAGAGCTTTTGTCTGAATCACTCAGATGTGATCAGCGTAAAGGTGATTATGTAATACAGTCGTGTGAACTAAGAATGGAATCACCCGACAGTAGACTATTGTAGATGGGTGGATGACGTCCGAGCGATTCGGAAACCGCTCCGTACTCGCTTAATTCACAGATTCGAAATAGGTGTCTTTATTTGATTATACGTATGAAATGGAGTCAAGTAGCAATTTCTATTTCACTACTTTATATATATTTTACAACAAGAGTGAACCTGATATAAGTTTTAGCAAATTTTCTGTTACATTGATATAGGTCCCATCATATATTTCTATAAAAGAAAAATAATGAATTAATATAACAATGTGTTATTTTGTTATGCAAGTAATATCCATATTAACTCCATTGTCTGGATAAAATTCTGGAGATCTCATTAATGTAGGGCTATTTTTCATGAGACATATCATTTGCGAGGGACCTTCTAACTACTATATAATTTACCTTAGGTATTTGTCATGTATTTAGCCAGGGACCAGCTCTAACTGATTTACGTTATGGATTATTCTGTTTACATTTGATGTTTAATAGACCTGGATGTAAACACTGCATGATACATATAGTATTTGGGTGTAGTTTTTGCTGCATATTTGAAAGGTACTCACAGTATTGTACTTACGGAAGCATACTTAACCACCATTTGCAATTAACTGAATGCAAACCTGGTATCAAGATATATTTAAAGATATAATTTATCAAACATATCAAAAAATGTTCAGGAAATTATATAATAAATATAATAGTCAAATTATTGGAGTTTTCATAACTGTTACAATATGGATAGAAATTAAGAGAGTTGCCCCATAACAACTGGTCATAAAATGTCCATTCTCGCAAACCAGAGCTGATATTTCTTGTCGGACAATGCCGTGGAAGAAGTTGTGGTTTACGACAATGAAAATGTTGTAAAAAATCTACTAAATGTGAAGTAATAAAAGTGTAAAAATGAGGAGCAAGATAGAAATAAGTAAATTCAATAATCCAGAGCTAGCTAATATTTCTTCATGGACAATGCTGATAAGAAGCTGTGGTCTATGACAATGAAAATGTCATAAAAAACCGACTATTAAAATGTGAAATAATAAAAGTCTGAAAATGAGGAGCAAGATAATAGCAAGTAAATTCAATAATAGAGGAAAGAACAAAAAACAAAACATATACAAAAACAAAGCAAAACGCATACATTACATTCACTGTGAGTGTGTTTTGTTTTGTTTATGTGAACACCAACGAATAAAAAATACACTTGACTGAGCCAACCCTGTTTTCTTTTCATCAGGGCCTACATTTGAAAGTGACCTTTATATTCCATATTTGAATCAGTAGGTGATTCACCCTACAGGACTAGACAAATGATGGTTGAATGGTTAGGCTTGTAATCTGCAGGTTGTAGTTTCCAGCCTCATTGCAGCCATTTGTTTCTGAGTGGCTGAAGTCCTTGGGGAAGATTTGAACCACGACTGTGCCTTAGTCAACCCAGCTGTATAATTTTGGGGACCTGGTAGGATAGAGGTTGCAATGTAAATGCTTTAATCCTATGTGTATCCAAGTCAACCCAGCTGTATAATTAGGGACCTGGTAGGATAGAGGTTGCAATGTGAATGCTTTAATCCTATGTGTACCCAAGTCAACCCAGCTGTATAATTTGGGACCTGGTAGGATAGAGGTTGTAATGTGAATGCTTTAATCCTATGTGTACCCAAGTCAACCCAGCTGTATAATTGGGGACCTGGTAGGATAGAGGTTGCAATGTGAATGCTTTAATCCTATGCACTTATAAAGGCTGCAATGGATTGTATGTTCCCCAGGGAGTTGAGGAAGTAAAGTGCCAATATAGGTCCATGCAAGGTTAATATCTGTAAAGTGCTTTGAGCACAGAATGGGAAAGTGCTTAATAAAAATGTTGTCATCAAAATTCATAAATGCTGAATAATTTAGAATCATGTGTTGATAAATGTAGTATGTGCATGCTCACTAGTAATAGGGTACAATATATTGAATAAAATTGTATTTTTGGGTCCGCACCCAAAAATCAGCACCCCCACTGCAATGAGAACATGATTTCAACCTGGATATTACTTCTAGATAATATCGACCCCAAATTTCCATGTAAAATGTATATAATTGCATATAATTATTGGTATTTTAACAAATTTCAGTGACTATGTTGTTGGTTTTCTGTCAAAAATAATACCCAAGTTGACACTAAGTTTAGCTTCAAAAGCATTTTAGCAATGCAGAAATTACCATGAACATAATCATATTCAAATTCCATCAGGTTTTTTTTCCCTCATGAAACTACCAACACACGTACCATATTGTGTTCTACAAATAACATCTAAATATATCTATTGCAGACATTTCACATTAGGCCAACAAAAATTTTTGGTTCCGGTTACCCAACCCCACCTAGTTTTTCATGCTGAGCCTAATTTTTTTTTACGTATTCGAGAAAAAAATATTAAAATTGTGATATGTGAAGTCTCGCAAGAAATAGTGGATGCAGAAACCGACATCAACTTAAAAAGACAATATAAAACTGTTCTTCCAATCTGTAATGTCTGTACATCTGATGAGAAGAAACCAGTAACACAGAGACCATATGGAGAACAATGGAAAACATGACTACCTGAACTAGACATTCACATATGAAAAAAAGTACATAAAAAATCCAAAAAAAAATCTACCTACCCCACATATTCTAAAATTGAGCGTAATCGGAACCACACAATTTTTGTGGTTAGGCCTAGCATACATGCATTTTAATATCTCTGTATAGAAATATGTACATGTAGTGTTGCTGAATTTAATTTTAGGATCCCAATAGAATTTCTACCATCTATATTTCAACGTGTACAAAGGGCAAACTATGCATACACTTAGAAGTAATATCGCCAGAGAATTTAAAGAATGTCAATGCACTATAAACTGTATATATTGGGTTGTCGATGACCGAGTGGTTTAATAAACCACTTGTCTCTTTAATACCACTATGGTCGGGGTTCGAACTCATTCAGGGTTGTCAATGACCGAGTGGTTTAATAAACCACTTGCCTCTCACCACTGCAGTCAGGGTTCGAACCCATTCAGGGTTTGATTAAATTTACCACGCTGTAAGTACAAAGAATGTCGTTCAGTTTGACTATACTGAACAACGCAGGTTTTCCCCGAGTAGTCTCGTTTCCTCCTGCATTAACACTGAACCCATGAGGGAGGGATGGCCCTCACTGGACTTCTAGGGAGTCAAGTGTTTATATACTTAAAGAACTATCAAGTATAAATAAAAATAAATGAATAAATAAATAGAGACTATATTATATTATTATATTACATAGTTTTAATATACAGTAACAGACTGAATGTTGGGTACTTTGAAGAATGTTGGGTACTTTGAAGAAATGCTAGTAAATCTTGGACTTGTCTCCTTGAACTAAATCATTACGTTATACTCATGTCAAGTAGTCCCAGCATTGACATTTCCTTGTCATGCACTCACAGTTAGACTTAGAATAGTTTTCTCAATGAAGCACGCTACTACTAAATTTACTTGTTAGATTTCAGAGTTATTTTTGTCAAGTAAATGAAGCATTGTTGTCAATACCAGCATAATATATTAGATTGAGATCTGCATGTCTGTTTTTGGTACTTGATGAATACATATATACTATAACTGTAGTACCCCATGACAAGCAAGATTCAGTGTGGCATACTTACTGGTAGTTATTTGCATACGTGTTTACATTTTTAGAACAGCTTAACTGAAGTTCAGTAGTGTTATATGTATGGCAAAGTGTCTGTCTGTCGGTCTGTATGTCTGTCTGTTTGTCGGTCTATCTGTCTGTCTGTCTGTTTGTTTGTCGGTCTGTCTGTCTATCTGTCTGTGTCTCTGTCTGTCTGTCTGTCTGTCTGTCTATCTGTCTGTTTGTCTCTGTCTGTCTGTCTCTGTCTATCTGTCTGTTAGGTTATTTGCATGAGCTTTCATATAGCACGTGTTCGTTTTTAAACAGGAATAATATTTTCTGTATTTCACTGTTAAAATAGAATTTTATTTTTATTTTTTCTGTGACAGAATCTGGGGAATTAAAAAACTTCTTCATTGGTATTTTATCAAGAGAACAACACAGAATGGTAAGTACATTGTTATGCTAATTAACTCATGAATATTTCATCCAGGACTCCCATTACAATGGGGAACTTGCAAACCCGCCATGTTGAATGTTGCATCATAGGAAATGTGATAATAAATACTAATCAATTAGTATTGTAAACACTGTTGATACATCGTTTGTAACCACAAACGATCAATTCATAGCTACCCTGACCATTGTGGGAGGTTTATTTTATCAGTAGCTCCAGATTAGGTATTACGATAACCACAGATAATCCCACAGTCCTTTGCGTTTGAGCATGCCCAGTTTGGATTGCAAGTTCCCCATTGGGAGGTTCCTGGGTAAGTACATTATCCTGTAAAACAAACAACCAGTTATTTTTTTTTGTAAATGAAACTCTTCTTTTGGAAGCCGTTCCTAATGAAGATTGTCAAAGAGCACTGATAAAAAACTCAGTTCTATTTACTAAGGGTGGCCCAATGTTTCTCATTACTTTTTCATAGCAACTATGGGTCGGTTTATCGATTTAAAAAAAAAAATCATTTCAAAAAAAGTTCTTCTTCATGTTTCTCTCCCTCTCCTTTTCCTTCTCTCTATCTTCTTTTTATTGGATTCCTGGTAATAAGCTCTTCTCCAGCTTCTCTACACAACTGACATGTTCTCAGTCTTACTTAAATAACTTCCGTCATGAAAGAAATGCTCAGTTCGTGAACAAGTGTCATTGTCACCACCATGACTGTAGATGACATCGACAGTTAAGACTCTTGCTTATTCTTGCCAGAAGAGGATGCTGTTTCACAAAATATTAAGAGCAAGCGAATGTAACAATATTTTTTTATTTCGATGTTTGAGCTGAAAATTTTGGTTAGACGGGTAAAGAGAAACAGAAAAAAACTAGAGTTACCCTAAGTTGAACTGCTTGTGTGTATAACCTTAAAATTCACAAATGAACCAAGTATCTTGTTGTAATTATTATGTTCCAGATCTTGCTCTTGAAGAACTACGAGATAAAAAGAAAAAAATTGTAAGTATTCTTTACAGGGTTTCAATCCCAGGTTCTGACATTAGTGTTATCTTATCAGTTAAAGGCCAGGGTTTCAATCCCAGGTTCTCACATTAGTGTTATCTTATTAGTTAAAGGCCAGGGTTTCAATCCCAGGTTCTGACAGTAGTGTTAAACTTTTATCATTTTTCTAAGTAGGCCTTTAAAGCCAAATATTCATGGAAAAAATAGTAGATGAGTAAACTGACATCAATTTAAAGAGACAATATAAAATACCTTCTTCCAATCTGTAATGGCTTTACATCTGATGAGAAGACACCATAACACAAAAACTATACAAAAACAACAGAAAAGATAACTACCTGAACTAGACACTTACACATGAAACAAAAAATGTGTAAAAAAAAAAAAGAAGAAAAATGAATCTACCTACCCCATCTATTCCAAAATTGAGCGTAATCAGAACTACACAGATTTTTTGTTAGGCTGTGTGAATTAAACGTCCAAAATAAATACCCACTCCTCATCCATATGGTCACTTTAAAGAGAGCCACATCAGATAATTTTTTTTTTTCTCTCGATCTGATTTCAGTTAGATGACGTGATGGAAAAGGAAACGTACAAGACAGCCAAAGAAATCCTGGAAAAATTTGACCCTAGCTTCAAAAAACAGGAATCTCCTCCTCCGAGGGTGATGATGCCCCCACAAGTTGGTATGTACTGATTCTTTTGTTTATGGTCAATGGTTACATATTTCACCATAGATTTGTCCAATTTGCATGAGAATTATTATGATATATTAATATATTAGCTGTGTTTAAATAAGTACCAAGCACAATCAGTGTTCCCTCAAAGTTTTTTAAGACTGAGCAACTGAAGGAGAAGTGATACAAAAGGAAAGGGTGACTTGGCAGCCATGCTTGCATGTCTGTGGGGTGATGGTCCAGAAGGAAAATACTGTGCAGGGAAGTGCTGTCACTAGATGGCGCTATTCACTTTCATTCACTTTTCCTTCATTTCTAGGTGTTCATCAACATCGTGCATCTTCCCTACAATGTTGTCACTAGATGGCGCTATTCACTTTCATTCACTTTTCCTTCATTTCTAGGTGTTCATCAACATCCTGCACCTTCCCTACAATGTTGTCACTAGATGGCGCTATTCACTTTCATTCACTTTTCCTTCATTTCTAGGTGTTCGTCAACGTCCGGTATCTTCAAGAGGAATGGGTCCACCCGGTTCACCAAATAGAAGATTGAATGGTCAGCAGATGGCAGTACAAAGTAAGTCTTATTTCTTCAATAGAGCTCATTCAGTTGAGGAAATACAAGTGACCTAAGGGGCCTTGTCACTATGAGTCGCAAGACGAGTTGTGACAAACCATTAGGTCACAAGTATTTTCCAGCTGAATTAAATAAAATATTGCGTATATACCTCCTCAAGCATCATTAAAAAAATAATGGTAATTTGGAATGTTTTGACTTTAATTTTGAGCACCGTGAAACCAGTGACGTAGACACAGGTTGTCGTGACATAGAATGACCAGGGTATATAATCCATATTTCCAGTGTAACATGTTTTCATTAACTCGTGTTTATTTTCGCCAGGACCGCTACCAACACCTCGTCCCATACTACCAAGAGAACGTGGTACAATGGATAAGTTTGTAGAGTATTTAGTAGGAGACGGACCTAACAGTAGATACGCATTGATTTGTAAGAACTGTTACTCACACAATGGTATGGCATTAGCTGAAGAGTTTGAATACCTAGGTAGGTCTGTGTGTGTGTGTGTGTGTGTGTGTGTGTGTGTGAGAGAGAAAGAGAGAGAGGAGGGAGGGAGCGAGGGAGAGAGAGAGAGAGAGAGAGAGAGAGAGAGAGAGAGGGGGGGGGGCGAATGGATGAGACAGACAGAGACAGACAGACAGACAGTCAAAGACAGACAGAGGGGGAGAGAGAAAGGAGGTAGATACTGACTTGGATTGATTAGGTGCATAGTATCTATAAGAATTGTTTTCTGTGTGTTTTATTTCTGACAGCTTTCAAATGTGCCTATTGTCATTCAATGAATCCATCCAGAAAAATCAAACCTAATGCCCCACCATTAGCCGTAGCATTGCCAGGAACACCCCCTACAACTCCTAGAAGACAACCACCAGGTAAGTGTTTGATTTGTCATTCTTTCAAAATTGCAAATTTTGTGGAACTTCTGTCGAGAAACGATGGTGGGGGGTGGAGTAATAAAGAGTGAAATGGGTTATGTATGTCTTTCACAGTCTTGGAATTTCAAACCTCTCCAGGAAAATCCTGAAAAAATGTAATGTAGAATTCACTTACATCCTTCAAGGTGTAATGCAACAAAGAAACCCACAAGTTCAACCACAGCCACAACAAAAACAACAACAACAACAACAAAAACCTACAGTTCAACCAAAACGTGAGAAAGAGTCGGAAGTAAATGGAACTAGTGAAGTCCAACCAACAAGTCAACAACAGCCTGAAGAAGAAGAACAACAAGAAAATAGTCGCATGTTCACAGATGATGACAACATCAGTGACGATCTAACCAATGAAATTGAAGACATTCCTGCTACTGATGTACAAATATCTGAAGATGAATTGCCAGAGAGTTTTGATCAAACAAATATTGCAGCAGAGGAAAAAACAGACGAAGAGAAAAAGACAGATTGAATAACTGAGACTTCTTCAGAAATGTTTACTAAATAAGGTGCAGGCTAACAACAGGCAGGAAGGCAGTGAGTCAATGAGTGAGTGAGTGAGTTAGTCAGTCAGTCAATCAGTGAATGAGCTAATTAGTCAGTCAGTCAGTCAGTCAGTCTGTCATTCTGAATTTGCATTGCTGACAGAAAAGTCTGAGAACACATTGAAACATATCCAGTTATTATATACAGTGTACATGTAAACAGTTATGTTGGACATACCATGTTGCCATGACGTTTGGATATTATCTGTAGTTTCTAGGTACAGTCCTTTTGATAATTCAGTGAATTGGCTTCTATTGTCTAGTTGCATGAAATATACAATATTGACCAGTGACATGCAATATGAAAAATATTGACCAGTGACTTTAGATATTGAATTTCATATTTTGACCAGTGGCTTGCAATATACAAAATATTGACCAGTGACTTTAGATATTGAATTTCATATATTGACCAGTGGCTTGCAATATACAAAATATTGACCAGTGACTTTAGATATTAATGCATAGACAAGTGTTATGCAATATGCAATTGATTGCTTTATTTACCTATTTCGTTCATAAATTGTCGATTCTTTTTTGTGGTTATTTTCATAGTTGCGGGCGTGAGCAATCACCAGACGTTAATCAGACTGAGCCCTAATATACCAACAAAAAAACAACTTGCCAAGTTGCCAATAATTATCAACTCTTTGATTTGTAAGGATCACTGCGATGTTTAAATATTATAAGTGAGGTTGTTGATCTATTGATAATTGACTGACATTCACTAGCTTGTAGGCTTTATTATTTCACTGTAATTCATACAATACTTGTAAACCAGTAACAAAACACACTTTTTTATAGCCAGAGATCTTCAATAGTACAGTGTATCATACAAAAATAGTACATTTTCATAGAAAGTATTACAATTATCGAGGGAAGAGTTGAAGATTATATAGTCTGAAATTACTCAGAATTTTTTTTTTTTGTATTTTAAATAGGTTGCTTGCCTTTATGCATTTCACAATGACTGTCATTTCTTGCAATTTGTTTATCAAATAATCAGAAAGTTTGATGTATTTAGTGTTTGAATAGATCAACCATTGATCAATATATTGGATATGGCATCAACATATTTGACATTGTAGCCAGATATTGGAAATTGTAGCCAAACAGTGGACCTTGTAGCCAGATATTCGACATTGTAGCAAAACACTGGATATTGTAGCCAGATATTGGACATTGTAGGAAAAGCCTGGACATTGTAGCCAGATATTGGACATTGTAGCAAAAACACTGTCGACTGGCAATTGTAGCCAGATATTGGACATTGTAGCAAAACATTTGACATTGTAGCAAAGCACTTGACATTGTAGCAAAACATAAACAGTGTAGCAGAATACAGCACAGTGTAGCAACGTATTTAGTTAGCTAGTGAATATGTATCAAAATATTGGACATATTGTAGTGAAATTCTGAACATTTTATCAATATTTTGACATTGAATCAAAATATTTTCATAATATCCCGTGTTATATTTACAGTGGAGTTGTAATAATACAGGGAGGGTTTCAGTGCAATGCTATTAAGTAGTGTAACTTTGATATTTGATGATGTAAGGTGTGAGGTGGAGTGGGATTATTAGCACAATTGTACATAAGTTCAGTAGTGCTGTAAACATGGCAAATCATCTGTCTGTTGGTGTATGTGTATGCGTGTCTATGTATGTATGTATGTATGTATGTATGTATGTATGTATGTATGTATGTATGTGTGTGTGTGCATGTATATGTAATATGTAAGCATGCGTGTGTGTGTGTGTATGTGTGTAGATGCAATATGTATGTTTATGCATGTATGTGTGCGTGTTTGTGTGTGTCTGTCTATGTATGTATGTGTGTGTGTGTATGTAGGTAGGTAGGTATGTATGTATGTATGTATGTATGTATGTATGTATGTATGTATGTATGTATGTATGTGTTCATGCATGTATGTATGTATGTATGTATGTATGTATGTATGTATGTATGTATGTATGTATGTGTTCATGCATGTATGTATGTATGTATGTATGTATGTGCACGTATGCGTAAGTAAGTAAAATCATTATGGTTACTGATGTCCAAAGGAAATGGCTTTGTATAATCAGAAAAAAAAATCCCAAGGAACAACTACCATGCTCATAGCAACCAGTCACTATTCCCATAGCAATCACACTTACATATCAAATCAGAATAAAATTAGTGACTAAAGTAAAGTTGTTCTTCAATGCCATTGGTTGTATTTTACAACTATTTTTGAAAGAAAAGGTGTTTGTTTATTATAAAAACAAAAACAGCTGATAGAATTGTGAGATTATTTATTATGTTATTTTCATCTAATGTTTATTGGTGATGTAATGAATATAAAAGTCTGTAAACTTTCATTTTGTTTCTGAAAAAAATTCTAGAAGCAATTAAAGTTGCCATATCAATGAGTAATATGGATTTATTTTGGATTTTTAATTTATAAAACATTTTTACCATGACTTCCTACTTGAAAAATCAATGTGAAACAACATATGCCAAGTCCTTGTTTGTAACTCAATAAATTGCAAAAAGATTAATAAATGTGTAAAATATTTGCCATTGTATGTACAATAACAAACTCTTTACACCTATATTCAATTTAACTTGTGTTCCAAACACAACTTGAAAATTTTACCTGAAATTTTCGACTGCACACTTAAGTCTTTGTCAACAGATTGACCGACTATTCAGTACACGTGACCTTATGGACACATTTTTTAGCTTTTTACACTGTATTGAGTTACAAACACAGACTTAGTCAATGTTGTTTCATATTGATTTTTCAAGTAGGAAGCCATGATAAAATTGTTTTATAAATTAAAAAAAATCCACAATAAATACCCAATCCTCATCCATATGGTCATTTTAAATTGTAATTCTGATCAGAACTTTAAAAGTTGTCAATTTCTTTAGATTTCAAAAATTAATATAATATCGTGTTTTCAGAAATGATGGTTTCTTGTTGCGTTGCGTGAAATGTTTGCTAAAGACTTATTTTTGCTTATTTTGTTAGACAATAGAAATACATAAATAAGTAGTGACTAAAATGCCTTCTTATACATGAACACAATATACCAGTCTGGTAATTAGTAAAAATATGTAGTGACTAAAATGCCTTCTTATACATGAACACAATATACCAGTCTGGTAATTAGTAAAAATATGTAGTGACTACAATGCCTTTTTGTACACGAACACAATGTATCAGTCTGGTAATTAGTGTAAATTAGTTTTTGAGAGAACTAGATGAAGACTAAAATTGCAAAAATTTCTTTTGATGAAATTTTTAGGTTTACAGTAGCTTGCCATCAGTATGTATAAATATAATGATAGAGAAGTATTTACTGACAGTCATTTTACGAAAAACATCCCTTATTTCATTTACTCATTTTTCCAGCCCAGGTTTTTGAAAGAATCATTGCACATGGACATCTTACTTTAAAGACGATGAGGAACATGTTCCATAATGCATGGCAAATGTTTAGTAGTAGCACAAGCAACATACATGTACAATTAGATGTTATATCCCAATATTTTTCTTCATTCAGCCAAGGAAAATATGTGTGACCTAAGGGGGCTTTGTCACTACGAGTCCCTATACTCGTAGTGATAACCCTTAGGTCATGAGTGTTTTCTGACTGAATGAAGAAAAATATTGGAGAATAACATAATTATACCAGCGCCAGTAATATAAAAAAAAAATCGAGGGAAATAATGTCAATTTTTAATGTTTGACTCACGTTTCAAACACAGTAGAACCAGTGCACATGACATAGACATGTTGTCACGTGAGTGCAGTAAGATCGTATCTGCTATGTAATTGTACATGTATAGGCAGATACGATCTTACTGCACCCACACGACGATGTGTTGTCATGACATATGCGCATGTTGTTGTGACGTAGAATGACCAGAGTATAAATTCCATATTTTTTGTTCAACTTGACTTGTGCATGGTGTTATACTTGGTGCAACGTAAACCTCTGATATAGTCTAGTAAATATAAGTTAGTCATTTTTTTGTCATTTTTAGTTTGAAACATACATGGGAATTTTCCTTTCATTGGACTGTTCCATTTATTGGAGCATTCCATTCATTGGACTAATCCATTTAATGGAGCATTCCATTCATTGGAGCAGTCCATTTTTGGAGTATTCCATTTCTTGGGCTGTACCAATACTGCCAGACTTTACCTCAATTTCAGTGCACACCTGCAAACTCTTTAGCTTTAACTCTTAACTTTCTTTTAACTTTTACCAAAGATTTTTCTTGTGTTAGTTCAGTCAGTGATTTAAGTTAAGATCATTTTAGGGAGATTTACAAAACTCATTTGACATGGTTATTAACAATCTGATTAAAATCTAACATTTTGTAAGCAGCTAGATGTCTTTATTTACCTGTTTCCTGGTTTTGGCTCATTTGTTTTGTTCCGGGTGATCGCCCCCTGCCATCTTCCTGAAGGCATCGATCACCATGAACAAAACAAACGACACAAAACGATGGAAATAGAGGTAAATAAAGACATCTAGCTGCTTTCACCACATCAGATTTTAATCAGATTGGGTTATGAATAACTGATCAGTTAGTATTACATTTCATCCAAACAGAAAATAAGCCATATTGGAACATCCTAACCTGACAAAAATGCAAATCAAACATTCAAAAAACTCAAAACTCACTGGCATTGCATTACACAACTTTATACTATAATTTGTATAACATTTCACCCAAACAGTAATCAAGCCATGTCACCCTTGTGGAACACCCTAGCCTAACAAAAATGCCAATCAAACTTTAAATCTTGCCAATTTGTAATACAGCATCTAATGTTTTAGTTTGGGATGAATTTGCCAAATATATTCCAGGTTTTCTATCAGTATTTCCATTAACTTAAGAAGTACCCAAGTTCTCTTTTTTTTTCTACCAGGGTTTCACATCAAAATTATAGCACAAGGTATTCTTACATAGATTTCCTTTCTCCTACCTTAGTAAACACATTACAACCAGTGACAGGCAAGTATTTACAAGTGAAACTTGTCACAAACTGGAAAATTAACTTTAGTTTTAATCACACTTACCACAGCATGTTGGAAGTACAGAGAGTTGTATTACATTTCCTGGTTTGATAAGAACAGTTGCATGGCCTCTTTACAGAGTAGCTCACATTCACATGAATTTGAGATTCCTCTAGCATTTTATGTACAACCAGTGACAGACAAACATTGTCAAAAGGAACTTGTTACAAATGAGGAATGTAAATAAATTAATTGGATCAATAAAACTTTGCACAGTATGTTGGAACGACAGAGACTTGTATTACATTTCAAGGTTTGATATGAACAGTTGTGTATGGCCTTTACATAATAACTCATATTTGCAAACAAATTTGAAGTTCCCCAGGAATTTCATGTACACATAAAGAGGCCATAAAACTGTTCTTATCAAACCATGAAATGTAATATAAGTCTCTGTAGTTCTAACATGTGCCTAACATTAGTAATCCAATACATTTACTTACGTTGTACCAAGTTCCACTTGTAAACACTTGTGTGTCAATGGTTGTATCTGTACACAGTAGTCTATGACTCATAGTAAACATCAAAAAAATTGTGAATTGTGTAACTTTTCAGTAAAATTTTGTGATAATTGACATGAATTATGTTAACTAAGTTAACTTTAAAATACTTCATAAAGTACGGATTTTGAGTTTTACCCGTACTTACATGTGATACTGCCATTTTTTGAGGGTGAATAAAATCCTTCAAAATAAGTTTGAAAACAAAATAAAATGACATTTCATTTCTGTGTTGTGTGTTTATGTATTTCGGTATAATCCTAATGTGTGTATGTACACGTGTGTGTGTGTGTGTGTGTGTGTTAAAACATAGACTCATACAGGGTCAGTCACAGAGATAGATTTCATGATGAACATAGATGCATTCACATACATACATACATACATACAAATGTACATACATACATACATACATACATACATACATACACACACCAGTACGTACATACATACATACATACATACATACATACATACACACACCAGTACGTACATACATGCATAAATACACACACACCTGTCCATCCATCCATCCATACACACACACACATACACATAAATACATACACACACACACACACACACACATATTAGTACACACAAAACAAAACTATCACTACAGACAGTGCAGATCTACCACTAATGAATCACATTAATTTTATTGCAAATGCCATTACAAGTCTTTATACATTATTTGGGTTACAAAAATCCATATTTGAACCCTCTAAATATCACAAACCAACAATTATGATCAATTTATAAAAAAATTATAATAATTCTCAACCCTACAATCATGATCAGTTGTGGCCGACGAAATCATCGGAAATGATGTCACATTCACACCCAATTGGCTACTGCGCCCTCTAGTGGTGGCTACTGCGCCCTCTAGTGGTAGCTTTTGTAAATGATTATAGTATTTGTAGTTGTATGAAATTGACATTCTCACAAACCAGAGCCGATATTTCTTCCACGACACTGCAAAATATCCTTTTGATGGTGCGTCTTAAACAGTGCCGTAAAAGCGGCTGTGGTTTAAGACAATGGAAATTGAATAAAAACAATTTTCAAACTCTAAAACTCATTTCAAAATAGGTGTAAATAGTTACATAAAGTGTATCATAAAATCAACATGGTTAGAATTCTGTTACAAATAAAATGTGTGCACATGATTTTGTATTTCCAGAAATTATCACCTTACCTCAATAAAAGTTTGCTCTCTGTTATTTTCACATATTCTAGTTACAAATTCATAAAAAGAACATCTGTTTATAATTATTTAAAAAAACAGAAAAATGTGTCCAGACGTTCTACTACCAAACCAGAGTAACCATAGCATAGATGACGCACTATGTGTTTTACATTCGACCAAAACTAATACAAAAAACGGCATATGTCATTTGGCAATACTACATTACCAACACTTAGCATTCAGTGTGCCCGCTAAGCCAATTTGATGTGCCACTGACACACACAATTTCTAGTGACGCACCAAAATTTAGTGTTCCCCTATCTCTTACTATGTGGTGAGTGTACCCTCTAAGTCAATTTGATATGCCACTGACACACACAATTTCTAGTGACGCACCAAAATTTAGTGTTCCCCTATCTCTTACTATGTGGTGAGTGTACCCTCTAAGTCAATTTGATATGCCACTGACACACACAATTTCTAGTGACGCACCAAAATTTAGTGTTCCCCTATCTCTTACTATGTGGTGAGTGTACCCTCTAAGTCAATTTGATATGCCACTGACACACACAATTTCTAGTGACGCACCAAAATTTAGTGTTCCCCTATCTCTTACTATGTGGTGAGTGTGCCTTCTAAGCCAATTTGATGCACCACTCACTGACGCGCAAAATTTCTAGTGATGCACCAAAATTTGATGTTCCCCTATTGTGGTGACTCACAAGATATCCCAGTTTTTATCATTTTGACACACAACAACAAAATTTGTACACATTACAGACATTCTTTTATGTTTAATATTCCATTAGGAGTGTAAATATCTGCTATTGTCTCCCTATCATCAAGTCAATAACAATTCACTATTGCCCTTAAACCAACCAATCAGAAAACAATATTTCTTTCCCTACACTTCTAATTAACCAATCATATACCATAATTATAGCTGCTGGAGTTATATAAAATTTAGTATTTCAGTACAAAATTGGCTTGAATCGTAAAAAAACAACTTCTATTTCACGATTTTTCATTGCCCTAGATTTGGTGGTGAGATCTTGAGATTTGAAGCCATGGATAGCACCTAGACTACAGTCTGCCCTCTGGTAATGTACCACTAATTCACATCAATTTCTTGTGACTTGGCAAAATTTGGCATTCACCTACAGGGTTCGAAATTAACTTTTTTCTTTGGTAGACCCAGTGGGCTTCCAATTTCAGAAAATGGTAGCCCAAGGATGGTGACTAATAGTCCTATATTCCTGAACTGAAAACAGATTTCCTCTATTGGAAATATGTGTGTTATTAAAATACTTTCATATCCATAAATCTTCCATCCTTTAAATCATTGCATAATCAACGGTACCTTGTAGCCGAGTTGGCTACCATCAGTAAATTATGGTAGCCCCATAACAAGAATTGGTAGTCTGTGGGCATGGAACTATGGTAGCCCCATGACAAGAATTG
>NC_135567.1:17232805-17272805 GCF_964340395.1 Glandiceps talaboti | reverse complement strand
ACCATTTGCCAAATTACGACTCCGCTGACATAAAGTTTACTGATGCCGCAAAACTGCTATAAATCTGTCCTACAAATCATTCCTCTCTATCGAATGTTCCACCTCCATTCCCTAAGTTAATGTGCGCATGAGCAAGTGACCTTTTTAAAATGAGGTCATACTATTTTTCATAATCTAGATTACAAACAAAAAAATATTTCACATCACGCTGTCAATTACTGTAGAACATTAGAAAACTGTAAATATTGGATCAAAATCGTTGACATTCTGCCGAGATATTAAATCACAAGCCCATGGCACTTTGACCTCATTTCGCTTTTGACGCGCCCATATGAGAAATGGCATTCTATTGGTCCATTTCTAAATCGGGAATACTAGAAATGTAAATAAGATAAAAAATATATATACAAGTTTGATTTCAAAGCAACTGCATTCGATAATTAAAACTTGAAGCAATCAATTGTATGTGCTTCCATGAAACAAATTTGCACGCCATCTAATTCTACGAATTATCGTTGATTGCTAACCCTTATTGAAATTAGGTTGCCATTTTATGTCCAATCACAGGTGGTTTTACATATTGCACACATTTCAATACGTGTGAGACGAGAAGATTATCATGGCTGCCTCAGGTTGGTTGTAAAATCATTATTTTGTTAATTGAACTTGGTGATTTTGAATACTTTATAGAATTAATGGATATTTTAAAGCTACAGGTTGTCGTCTGATGAATATTTGCTTGTTATTTTATTGATTTCGTCCGAAAAAATGAAAAAAAAAAGGTCGATGCGACACGAAACATTGACAACATTACCCATTCAAATGGATCATTCACACGAATGTATGTGTAATTTCGTACAAATCCGTCTAGTTTTCGTGTTACTTTGTATTTTTTGTAAGTAGTTTGTTGAGATGTCACCATTACGCAGTGATTCTTTGCTGTGCGGTGAAAGTGGACTGAATAATGTCAGGTCAAAGGTCAACTTGCGCCTTGCACTAGCTGGGAATACTGAACCAGTACAATGGGGGTCAGTAACTAAATATAGACCGCAAATAATTGGAGTTCGGACTCAATACAAAATATTTAGCATACTTTTACCCATCTAACAATGTAGCAAATGAAAAGAAATCTTTATCTGGTGAAAATTAAAAATGCATTAAATCATAATATCTGTAAATTGTAATGTGTTCAGTGTCTGACAAATCAAAATTACTACCCACATGTCCAGAAGGTCAGGTGTACTGAATTGTGGGTCAATCTGTTGACAAAAACTGAAGTGTTTAGTCGAAAATTTCTGGTAAAATTTAAAGTTGTGTTTGGAACAAAAGTAACATTGAAATTTGAACTGTGGTTTACAAACACAGATGAATTTTCATTTGAAAACTACTACTTTGGACTAACGTTATAACTGAGACAGTAACAATATTAAAATCCAAAATTGACAAAACTATCATATTTCTGTATAATTTCAGTCATTCTGTAAATTTAGAAATCACACCTTGAAATGTACTCATTACACATGGGGTCAGAGTAGTTATACACCTAAAATCTATGTAAAAATAAAAAATTCTGCGCTAAAAATTATTAGTTGAAATAATTTTATAACTTATGTAATACTAATAAAAACATTAAAAATAAAAAATTGACGAAACTATTATGTCTCGGTGTTAATTTCAGTCAATCTGTAAATTCAGAAATCACACCTTGAAAAGTCATTACATATGGGGTTAAGACTTCTTAATGCACCTAAAATCTGTGTAAAAAATTATGACTTGAACTAGCTTACTAATTGACAAAGGAAGATATTGTAATCAGAAAGTGACATTTTCACAAAACTATAATATTTCTGTGTAATTTTAGTCATTCTGTAAATTTAGAAATCACAGCTTGAAATATAGTCATTCCACATGGGTCAGAGCCAGACTTGGTATGCACCTAAAATCTATGTAACGATTACGACTTGAACTAGCTTCATAATTGAGATAATAATAATATCGAAATAATTTTTTTTTTTAAACTGTCATGTTTCTATGTCAATTTCAGTCATTCTGTAAATTTAGAAATCACAGCTTGAAATTTAGTCATTCCACATGGGTCAGAGCCAGACTTGGTATGCACCTAAAATCTATGTAAAGATTACAACTTGAACTAGCTTCATAATTGAGGTAATAATGATATTGAAATATTTTTTTTTATAAAACTATCATGTTTCTATGTTAGTTTCAGTCATTCTGTAAATTTAGAAATCACAGCTTGAAATTTAGTCATTCTACATGAGGTCAGTCTACTTATTGCACATGGGGTCAGAGTCTACTTCTTACTTGTCAGATTTTTATCAGATTGTTATATGTAAAGTTGACATTTGTGATTTGCCTTGGGAGGTGTTTATCAGTTTATGCAGAGATTAGGTCATCCTGGGGTCATCCAGGGGTCATCCAGGGGTCAGGCTAGGTCACGATAAGCTTGGGATATCGATAACGGCCAGTAGACGACATACCACACACTTTCTTCACTTTTCAAGAATGTTTTTGATTTTTACAGTAATTCTGAAATAATTTGCATTTGTAATATTTCGGCAAGCTCACAAATTCTTCAGCTATGCAAAGGAGTGAGTGTCAGTCCAGTGTGATGTCAACTAATGCATATTGTGTTTTTGATAATAATAATGTATTTGTAGGAGGCAAAACAAATTGTTTGTTTCTGATAGCTTGGCCACTGTGGCAAGGTTTTTTAAATTGTTTTTATTTGTGAAAACTATTGCTTTGACCCAAAACCTAACGAAATGTTGGTCAGAATACCCCTTTTGTGATAGTTTGATAAAATATGGCCAGGCATTGACAGTTTGATGAAATATGGCCAGGTGTTGACAGTTTGATGAAATATGGCCAGGTATTACTGGGGAAAGAAAACAGACTTGCGTACCTGAAGGTCAAGAAGACAAAGAATTTGTTTTCTTTTTGTTTTGAATATTTAAAAAATGTTTAGGGTCAGCAGCTTAAACTACAAGTCAGGTTATCGGAAAACATTAAAAACAATTATTTTGCTCAATAGAAGACCATGGTATGGTATTGTTTTGTTCCCACAATACAAAACTGATGGTACAGATTTTGAATAAGACTACTTATTTGTGAGAATGAATGTTCATCGACTATGGGTTCATAGTTAAGAAAACTTCTACTCACAGAATCAAAAATTTCTTTGAAGCAAAGCCCAAATTTTCAAAGTTTCGTCAGCAGCGTCAGAGGTGTATTAGTACTAGTACCAACACCAGTCCACTGTCATCAGTCCAGATACCGTAAAAGTATTAATTTCAATTTTTCTGTGTGTTTTTTTACAGGTGAAAATCCGTTACATTCCCGTGTGTATGACACCTTGAAAGTAGATGACAGTGAATTCAACTACTACAACCTAGGCAAGCTCAATGATGATAGATATGGTAAGTTATATGTGGTGTCAGTTGCTATGACAGCGTTTTTGCCAGGACACACGATTGCGAGATTTGCGCATTTATAGACAAGATCGCCCCTATAAAAAATACCCATTGCCCGCGAGATCACGCACTAGATTTTCCAAGTAAAAAGTACCAGACGTTAGGCAAAAGACAAGAAAATTAGAATAGGGAACTTGCAATCCAGACTGAGCATGCTCAGATGCAAAGGACTATGGGATTATCTGTGATTATTGTAATGCCTAATCTGGAGCTACTGATAAAATTAACCTCACACAATGGTCAGTGTAACTATGAATTGATTATTTGTGGTTACAAACAATGTATCAACACTGTGTACAATACTAATTGATTAGTATTTATTATTACATTTCCCATGATGCAACATTCAACATGGCGGGTTTGTAAGTTCCCTATTTACATTAGATAATGCAGGAATTGGGAACTTGCAAACCCGCCATGTTGAATGTTGCATCATGGGAAATGTGATAATAAATACTAATCAATTAGCATTGTAAACAATATTGTTACATTGTTAATAACCAGGTATGATCAATTCATAGTCACCCTGATCTTTGTGGGAGGTTAATTTTATCAGTAGCTCCAGATTAGGTATTACGATAACCACAGATAATCCCATAGTCCTTTTCATCTGAGCATGCTCAGTCTGGATCGCAAGTTCCCTATTGGCTACTGGCTAGTAGACTAGCCAGACTTGGTCATTTCAACAATTTGTTCACAATTAAATATCAGGGGGTGAAAGATTACACTGTAATCAGAGATAAACCTCATTGCTAGTTGGTAGCACAGCTTGAGACAAGATAACTTGAAAGGCTGGTTAAACTTAGTGATGAAACATTTGAGAGGAAATGAAAAGCACAGAGTGTAATGATTTTGACTCTCATCTGCAATGCTTATCGGTGTTCAATGTGATTTGGTAAAAAGTAGCCTGCTGTGTTTGTTGTGTCTATGTTATTGTCATCAGTCTTGAGTTGAAATATGTCTATCTTTGTGTCAAATATGTAATGTCCCATGAGTGAAACACCAAGCCGTCATCATTTTATCTGTCAATCTTGAGTTGAAATATGTCTATCTTTGTGTCAAATATGTAATGTCCCATGAGTTTTGAAACACCAAGCCATACGTTTTGAAACACCAAGCCGTCATCATTTTAGCTATAATTGTGACTTTCATCTTGACAGATCACCTACCATATTCCATCCGTGTCCTGCTGGAGTCTGCCGTCAGAAACTGTGACAACTTTCATGTTAAAGAACAGGACGTAGAAAATATTATAAACTGGAAAGATAATCAGGAAAAAGATGTAGAAATTCCATTTAAACCAGCTAGAGTTATCCTGCAGGATTTTACGTAAGTATTCCATTTAAATACATATATACATGTGTATGTAAGTATGTAAACTTATGTACATACGTATGTACTTACGTACGTATGTACTTACATACATACATACATACATACATACATACATACATACATACATACATACATACATACATACATACATACATACATACATACATACATACATACATACATACATACATACATACAGACAGACAGACAGACAGACAGACAGACAGACAGACAGACAGACAAAAAAAAAAACAGTCATCCTGCAGGACTTTACGTAAGTATCCATTTAAATACATACATATGTACGTACTTATGTACAAACAGACATTTAAAACTCAGACAGACAGATAGACAGACAAAACAAAAAAACAGCTAGAGTCATCCTGCAGAACTTTATGTTGGTATACAAGTGTAGTTTACTATTTATCACCTAGAACGTTCTATTTTATTACAGGGGTGTTCCAGCAGTGGTTGACTTTGCTGCCATGCGTGATGCAGTAAAAAGATTAGGAGGTGACCCTCAGAAAATCAACCCTGTGGTCCCTGCCGATCTAGTAATAGATCATTCTGTCCAGGTCGATGTTTCTAGGAGGTATGTCAGTTTGCCAAAACTGTGTCGTTGATTTTCACAAACTTAACAAATAATCTTTCCAATTCGAATTATTCTGTTTTCCTAATCGAGAAGGTAGATAAGAACTTGTAGATGGTGAAAAACAAACACATACTTTCTTGATATTTCAACATTTTACCATCTACTGTTAAATAGCGAAAAAACAACTGCCTACGTTCTCAATCAGTTACTGTTTTATCAGCTGCTTCTATAATACTCTGTTGACTTGGAAGTAAAGAGTGCGTTTCTGTCTACTTTTTGTCATGTTTTGAGGCCTTCAACATACTCCACAAATTAGCTACAACCCAGCTAATGTTGTACCTGGCAACCATGACAATGTATGTAGCAACCGTGACAATCTTAGCAACCATAATAAGTACCTGGCAACCATGACAATGTATGTAGCAACCATACCAAGTACATGTACTTAGCAACCATACCAAGTACCTGGCAACCATGACTGTAGTTGGCAACCATGACAATACTTAGCCACCATACCATGTATTTGGTAACATAAAAGTACTTGGCAACCTTGACAATTTGCTTGGCAACCATGACGATGTTCATAGCAAGCAAATATGACTGCACCTGTCAACCATGACAATGTCCTTGGCAACCATACCGTATATTTGGTAACCATGACAATGTCAAGAGCAACTGCATAACTTGGGTGTCATGCTGTATGCCGGCATGAGTGTCCAAAAATTAAGAATTCAAGAAGATGAACGTACCAAACAACCATCACCATACACATAGGCACTCGAATCAATTTGTTTGATTTTTAAACAAAAATGTATATTAAAAGAAGTTCATATCGGGAATATGGCTTGCTTTACCTTCATACCTTCTCTTACAGCCCTTTTCCGTAGAGTGAGTCAGCGCTATTGACTAAACTATCAAGATTAGTGAGCCTGATCACAAGGTTTCATGTTGAGGTAGACACCATGAAAATAACACACCAACCTCACTTACAATGTGCGGGCTTTGTATTTAGTTACTGGTATAAACAGTAACAGCATGTACACTACTACACATGGTGTAATCTGTTGTAGTTCAAACAAAATCCATGGTCAGCGCAGTGTAAGTGATGTATGTATGTTATTTTTATGGTGTCTATCTTAACATGAAACCTTGTGATCAGGCTATGTGATCTTGATAGTTCATTTAATAGCTTTGACTTGCTCAATGGAAAAGGGTTGTATTTACTGTACATTTTTTTTTTAAATCACACAAATTGATTTGAGTGCTGGTGGCCATACATATAGCAACTGACACTGAACTAATAGCAATAGTATACCTAGTAACTTTCATTGTGGTGATATAGGGTGGGGTGGGTGATTAACCAGTGTTGTAATTGTCACACAACAAAAAACACAATGATGTCTTTCTGTTGGCAGAATGGAAAAGATGAACAAAAACATGTTGGAACTTGAATTTTATAAATGACTTCTATTGTGTAAAAATAATCCCATTATGAAAGTGGTCAAAAACTATCTCTGAAATATGCATAAAACTATTTCTGAAATATACATAAAACTATCTCCAATTCTAATTGTATTGGCAGTGTGCCCTCTAATGATAGTCAAATTTTGTTGTTGTGAGTCAAAATGAGAAAAACTGGTATTTCTTATAAGTCACCATATAGTAAGAGATAGGAGAACAGTAAATTTTGGTGTGTCACTAGAAATTGTGTGCGTCAGTGGCGCGTCAAATTGGCTTAGAGGGCACACTCACCACATAGTAAGAGATAGTGGAACACCAAATTTTGGTGCCTCACTAGAATTTATGTGTATAAGTGGCATGTCAAATTGGCTTAGAGGGCACACTGACCCCATAGTAAGAGATAGGGGAACACTAAATGTTGGTGCATCACTAGAAATTGTCTCAGGTTGGCTTAGCGGGCGCACTGAAGTATGGGTTTACCAGTTTTAAAGCTGGTGTGAGAATTTACTCTTCCATTTTTCCATGTAATGCTCTAGTCTGGATACCAACGTGATCTCTAAACCATGTGGTCTCTAAGATCTAAAAGATTCAATGTAGATAACACTAGACTAGTTAGTACTGCCTTAACACAAGCACCTTTTGTATTTTGCTTTACTGGAACAATTTTGATATTTTTATTAATATTTTCATCTGTCTATTTGTAAACTGCATCTAACAATCCAATGTATAACTAATTGCTACCCTTTAATACTAATATAAATTAACAAAAATTTAATTGAGATTTCTTTGCCTGTACTATCAATGTACTACTGGCTACTTGCCGTTCCTTAGGCTTGCTGCTAGACCCCATGGGCTATTCTACTCACTGTGACGGTGACGTTCCCCCGCAAGCTTGAATGCACCTTCCAGAAGAAGGCAAGGTCTAGCAGCTAGACTAGTTGTTCCCCTTCCACGCCTAGTATTTCACTGTATGCAACCTATCCAACTTACCCAGTTTTCATCGGCATGTGCCAAATCTGTTGGTTAACTTGTTGACAATGTGCTGAAACAAAGCATGAGCACAAGAAAGTGCAAAAAGGAATTGAAGCAACATCTAGAGTGGACAAAAGCACAAATGTAAAGTAAAATATTGTTAAGGTAATGATGCTAGTGATCAAAATTTATGTCACACTAGACTCCAAAATCATGGTTCTGTTCAGTGGTGCCTAAAAAGGTCAATCCACTGAATGTTTGGGTCTTTGGTTTGTTCGTTAAAGTGTTCAGATTTGGTGATTGTGTTATGTCAGTGGTAAGGAATTCAAAGTAACTAAACTCCTCTGACTTCTATGGCTCCAGAGTATCTAGGAGAATGCTTCATAAGTGAATGGTACGAGATGGCTGCACCGAAAGATTGACCCACAACATGACCTCTAGTAACTATAGCAACTCCTAGCAAAGGTTGCTATAGTTACAAGATGGCTGCACCGAGAGATTTTCAAACAAAAATGATATTTAAACATGTATAGCATGATTTCTGTCAAATATAGACAGAGTTGATGAAAATGAAAATTTAAGAATATTTTTTTGTCCAGTGAGAAACTGTCAAGTCCATTGACAGTTTCCATCTTATGTTTGAATAATACTGAGCATTTTCCAGACTCAAGGTGTGGCAGAAGTCAGAGGAGTCTGGGTAACCTAGATTAGTGTAACACAAGCTTGATGTCCAAACACTCCATCAAATTCAAAAGAACCAAATGTGTTGAAATGGAGTATCATGGACTCTGGCTGGTGTGGTACAACTTGTCCACTGTTCAGCAAAAAAATCTGATCTGTACAAACATTGTACAGTAATAGATAAGTACATTTATAGATCGAGTCAAAGGTAGAAGGTCGAATGGGACAAATATGGTCAGAATTTGATACCTGGGACAGAAAAACACAACTGAAGTTCTAGATATAACTAAAAATATTGTGATCAAGATTTAATACCTAAAGAATTAAAAAATAAATCCGATTTAATTTTTTTTCTTCAATGAGAAAACTTTATACCCCGGAAATTAAACAAATAAATGAAAAAAAAAATGATTATTTCACTTTACATATCAAATTATAAAACTACAGCTGTTCATATACATTACATAATAATGATATTACATCACATGCTATCCTTACCCGTACCCTCCTCCCCCTACCCCCACCCCCTGCTTTAATTTTCATATATTTATAAATGTAAGATAAATCTTAATACAGAGTTTCATTGTAATTGAAAGAATTGATGTGCATAAAATATCACCTATGGAGTCACCAGGACATAATTATTTCGGTATCCCAAAATATGAAAAATAATTCCATATCCATAAATAATAGTTTGCATTATCTTTAAATGTATAATCCTATTACCCTTTTAATTTTTATTCGAACTCTTGTTTTGCAAATATTACATGCTAACAAAAGTGTGCAAAGTAATGTAAACTTTCCTTCCCTTCTTTCTTAAAGTGGCTATATGGATGAGGAGGATTTGATATTTATTTTGGATTTTTAATTTATAAAACAATGTTATCATGGCTTCCTACTTGAAAATTCAACGTGAAACAACATATGCTAAGTCTGGGTTTGTGACTCCATACATTGTAAAAGACTGATATATGCGTAAAATATTTGTTGTTGTTGTTGTTGTTGTTGTAGTAGTACATGTATGTACAATGAAAAACTTTTTTACTCGTTTTTTTAGCATTTTGCAATGTATTGAGTTACAAACAAAGACTTGGCATACGTTGCTTCACATTGATTTTCCAAGTAGGATGCCATGGTAAAATTGTTTTAAAAATTAAAAATCCAAAATAACTATCCAATCCTCATCCATACATTTTGTTTGGCCACTGTAACTAGTCTCTTGCACAATTTTAACAAATGCATTTTGTGTGTATATTTATTTACTAATTATAGATGAAATTACAGTAGTATTTGTTAGGGTGGAAGTAGATAAATTGCCTGAAGTGGCTTTGCAGTGTTCGGACTATCAAGCATTGCATAACTAAACATTTGCTGAATTAGCATTGATTTAGGACATAAAAATGGGAATGATGAAGCCACGTAATGTTTTGGAAACAATGTCAATGTAAACAACTCACAGTTGTCCATCTGTACAGTTGTTTGCTTGTTGTTTTCATAAAGTTTAGTTGCATATACCATAGTTATTTATATGCATTGTCGACATGTCAGATAGTCATTGTAGTTTGCAAACAGCATCATTGTAAACACTTTACAGTTGTCCATCTGTACTGTTGTTTACATGTAGTTTATATATAAAAAAACCAAGTTCAGTTCACCAAAAAATAAGTTCATAAGTTCTTTATGCATTTCTTTATATTAGCATATAGTTGTTTGTGCATACATATAGACATTGACGTAGTTACACACACACTAAACAGTTTTGCTGTATAATTATATCTACCAGGCATGTATGGTTTTTCTAACAGTGTCCATGTATGCAGTGTATATTTCCAATATGTACAAGTGCATACATGTAGATTAATGGCTGTTTCTGCAGTGCTGTGTATGTCATTGCATTTCAGTTTATACTACTGAGCAATACTAGGGCAATGTGAAGCTATTAAAAGGTTGCCACTGATTGGATAAGGCAGTGTGAAGCTATTACAATGTTGCCACTGATTGGATAGGGGCAATGTGAAGCTATTAAAAGGTTGCCACTGATTGGATGGGGGCAGTGTGAAGCTATTACAAGGTTGCCACTGATTGGATGGGGGCAGTGTGAAGCTATTACAAGGTTGCCACTGATTGGAAAACATGCATATATACTTTACCACCAGTGTGCCCTCTATTGATAGCAAAATTTTGTTGTTCTGGGCTAAAATGATAAAAACTGGCATTTCTTGTGAGTCACCACATAGTAAGAGATAGGGGAACATCAAATTTTGGTGTCATTAGAAATTGTGTGTGTTAGTGACGTGTCAAATTGGCTAAGTGGGCAAACTGTTTATCGTTCATTAACAATACAGCCAACAGATGTACTAGTCTTGTTGCCTTTGCTTTCTAACCAATCAGAATAGACCTTATAAAGGGCTTCACATTATCTAACCAATCAGAATGGACCTTATAAAGGACTTCACATTATCTAACCAATCAGAATGAACCTTATAAAGGGCTTCACTTTATCTAACCAATCAGAATGAACCTTATAAAGGGCTTCACACTATCTAGCAATACTATAAGCTAGCAAATGCTACTATACAGATTTTGTTGCATCACAGCGATATACCTAAGCTACTCAAATACAATTCATGTTTCGTTATCAGTCTTTTATGATAATAATCAAAACCGAAGACATCTCATATCCGTATATTTCCATCATTTTACCTTTATAATTCCAAATCTCCCATTATGAATATATAATTTTCATCCAAGTTATGTTTTGGCTGGCACTATAGACCTCATTGGATAATGTTAAAATGCTTATTGTAATTCTATATTGTGTGTTTATCTTTCCGAGTGACATTTTTCACTTATCTTTACAAGCCCTGTAAGATGTCAAACTCTCATATATGTAACTTGTTAGTTCCATTTTTCATCTCTCCACATACGATATTGTGTAACTTTTATTTGTATACATGAACCTTGTTAAACATCTTTTTCATCTCTCCTTATATATCCAATATGATATCAAATTTGAAAGCCACATTTCTCATCTCTCCTTATATGCCCAACACCAATCAATATAAAACTGTCAAAACTTGAAGTCATGTTTCTCGTCTCTCTTCCTCATACACCCTACCCAATATGAAAGTTTCAAACTCCCTCTGTATGTAAATGTAAATCGTGTTTGGAATCTTTCCTTATTTGCCCAATACAATATCAAACTTTATTGAAACTTGTAAATCACGTTTCTCGTCTCTCGTTATACACCATACCCTATAAGAAACTTTCAAACTTTGTTTCTGTTACAGTATATGTAACTTGATAAGTCATGTTTCTCGTTTCTCCTTATACACCGTACCCGATAGGAAACTTTCAAACTTCGTTTATGTTACAGTATTATGTAACGTGTAAAACACGTTTTTTCGTCTCTCCTCAGGAAATTTCACGCTCCCTTATGTAACTTGTAAAGTAATGTTTTTCGTCTCTCGTTTTAGGCCATATAGGATATTGCCAAACGCCCCTAACCCAGGTGGTGGTGGTATACGTGGCAAAGCCGCATCGAAGAAAGATGCTCGTAAATGTTCTGCGTGTTTACACTCAGGGTTACCACTTTTAGACCAGATTTGTCCCTTTCACCAACTTCCAACTGATTGGTTAGTTCATCTTATACTTAGTTTGTTTGTTTGTTTTCCTCAACTCCTTCTGACCACATCAGCTAGGTAGAATTACGTGTTGTAAAATTGATATCAACTGAGGGTCTATAATAGCAAGCTTTTATTCGCCATGTCGGGGGGGGGGGGGGGGGGGGGGGGGATTTTTCAGTAAAATTTTTGTGCTCTTGAAGTGAAAGTGTTTTTCCTAAGGGTGAATGTAAGTTTCCTTGTGTTCTCCTTAAAACGTACGTTGAATAGCATCTACTGCAAATAGTTACAGGAAAGCATTGTAGAGTATGTGGACGTTAGCCTGGGTAGCGTGATTGGCTGTGTATCTGTCACATGTTTGAAGTGTTCAAGGTTTGAGTACTTGCCCCAGCCAGCTTTTCTCCCTCTTGACTACATTTGGTGATAATGATGGCCAACGTCCACCATACAGCAGTATATTCAGATTGCTTAAATCGATAATTCACCATTTTGAAAATGCTTTTCAGCTTTTCTCCTTAACTACATTTGGTGATAAGTATGGCCATTGTCCACCAACCCTACCATAATACATTCAGATTCATTAAATCAACATGTCACCATTAAGAAAAACACAGTCTTTGTGTTGGTTTTGTAGTGTTTTATTTGCATGGTGTTTTGTTTGTTATTTGGCACAAATTCTTATTTGGGATTTTTAATTCTTTTCACTGAGATGACAAAAATAAGATCACCACGTGATTAGAATCAACTTGGAAGTTGAGTTGTACGATGAAAACATGTCTAACATAATGGCCATATGGATGAGGATTGGGTAGTAATTTGGGATTTTTAATTTATAAAACAATTTCATCGTGGCTTCCTACTTGAAAAATCAAGTCCCATTTTGTAACTCAAGAAATTGCAAAAGAGTAATAAACATGCACAAATGTTTATTATTGTACGTAATAACATACTTTTTACATATTGTTTAGCTTTTTGCAATGTATTTTGTTAAAAATACAGACTTGGTCTATGTTGTTTCACATTTATTTTTCAAGTAGGAAGCAAGAATAAATTGTTTGTAAATTAAAAATCCAAAATAAATACCCAATCCTCATCCATATGGCCACTTTAAAATCACTCTGGGGAAATAGTAAATCAATCTAAGTTTAGGTTTCACTATGCGACCATTACAGCAAAATGCCAGGCATGGTAGGTAGCCGATTGTACACTTTGCGATTTCTTTTTGACATACGTTTTACTGTTGTTTATTCTTTTGTGAGCGCTCGTTACATACATCTGACACAACACCATAGGTTTTCTCGTACCAAATCTCATACTTATGAGTGGCCAATCAGAATCCGTCTTACAATATATAAACTCAACGTATGAAATTGAAAGAAAGAGAACCACCAAACAAATAACGATAACATCGTTGTCTGTGCTCTGTGCTCATGCTCTTTTTGAACAGAACGCTCTGAAGAACTGTACCTGTATGTATTATGATAACTCCCTGTGAGAGAGCGTGAATTTTTCTAAGTTTGTAAATATTTCATGCTCTTTTATGTGAAATTATTTCTTGGACATTTTATAACTTTATGTGAAATTATTTCTTGGACATTTTATAACTTTATGTGAAATTATTTCTTGGACATTTTATAACTTTATGTGAAATTATTTCTTGGACATTTTATAACTTTATGTGAAATTATTTCTTGGACATTTTATAACTTTGTATGAAATTATTTGTTGCATAATTCCTGACTTTTATGTGAAATTATTTCCTCACAGTTCTGATGCCTTAGAAAAGAATCAAGAATTGGAATTCCAGAGAAACCAGGAAAGGTTTCGGTTCTTAAAGGTATGCTAGTGTTTCTTATCAAGTTATCCACTAGTCTCGGTCACCCAGACACTCACCGCTTGGGGCTCTGCCTACTTAAGTGGATCATTCAGTGATTACAAATATAAACAACACCACACTCTGCCGACAAGCAGGCACTGTGTACACACTTGTCAGATAGTCATATTAGTTTGCAAACAGCATTGTAAAACTCTACAGTTGTCCATCTGTACTGTTGTTTACATGTAGTTTATATATACATATATTAGCATATAAAAAAAAACAAGTTCAGTACACACAAAAAATAAGTTCACAAGTTCTTTATGCATTTCTTTATATTAGCAATTCTCCAATTGAACTTTCCGTTTGATCAAAGAGAGAAAGAAAGAATTCCAAATTTAAACTTGAACACATTGTCTGTATTTTTATTTTCAGTGGGGTGCTAAAGCATTCAAGAATATGTTGATAGTTCCCCCAGGATCTGGTATAGTTCACCAAGTCAATTTAGAATACCTAGGACGTGTTGTGTTCAACCAGGATGGTGTGCTGTACCCCGACAGTTTAGTAGGAACAGATTCACACACTACCATGATAAATGGACTTGGTATTGTAGGATGGGGTGAGTGTTACCACATTTCCCATAATGCACAATTCAATATGGTGATGCATTCCCACAATGCACCATTCAATATGGGGATATATTTCCCCGTAATGCACCATTGAATATGGTGATGTATTTCCCATAATGCACCATTCAATATCGTAATGTATTTCCCACAATGCACCATTCAATATGGTGATATATTTCCCATAATGCACCCATCACTATCGTGATGCATTTCCCATAATGCACCATTCAATATGGTGATATATTTCCCATAATACACCATTCAGTAGCGTGGGTTTGCATTTTTCCTCACATCAGTCTTACTTCTACAGGCCAGGTTTGGGTTCTAAAGTGTATATATTTCTGATTCTTCTATTTTGTTTGTATATAGGTGTTGGTGGTATTGAGGCTGAAGCGGTAATGTTAGGTCAGGCGATTAGTATGGTTTTACCTAAAGTTGTCGGCTATAAACTTACTGGACAACCTAGTGATCTGGTGACATCAACTGATGTTGTACTGACTATTACAAAGGTAAGTAATATTTAATACAAAGATCATAAGTGCGCACAGGATAGATTAATTTGTGACCACAACCGACTGCCTAGTACCTCACAATGATATTGTAGATAGCACCCTCTGCGGGGAGAATGCGCATAATACATTTATATGGAACATGCATGCGTAGTCACTGCGCCGCAATGCATCCTTGGGTAAAACCACCACAAAAACTTCTCTTAGTATATAGCACGTGCATGCATACTACTCATTATAGCTGTGTGCTAACACCAGACTAGCACAAACACCTCACCAGCATATGTTTACTTTAATAGCAAATGGAAGGGTTAATACCTGTAGGCCAGCCCTGCATTAACACTGGCTAGCTGTGTGCTAACACCAGACTAGCACTAACACCTCACCAGCATGTGTTTACTTAGCAAATGGAAGGGTTAATACCTGTAGGCCAGCCCTGCATCAACACTGGCTAGCTGTGTGCTAACACCAGACTAGCACTAGTACACCTCACCAGCTTGTGTTAGTATCTATAATTGTCACTGAAGCTTTCCACTATTCTTTCATTACAGCATCTCCGTCAGATTGGTGTTGTTGGTAAATTTGTTGAATTCTTTGGACCTGGAGTGTGTGCTCTCTCCATTGCTGATAGGGCTACTATTGCCAATATGTGCCCTGAATATGGTGCTACTGTGGGATTCTTCCCAGCTGATGAAACGACAATGGGGTACTTGAAACGGACAGGTGAGACAGTGGGGTGCTTGAAACAGACGGGTGAGACAGTGGGGTGCTTTAAACAGACGGGTGAGACAGTGGGGTGCTTGAAACAGACTGGTGAGACCAGATGGGTGAAACAGTGGGGTGCTTGAAACAAATGGGTGAGACAGTGACAGTGGGGTGCTTGAAACTGACAGATGAGACAGTGGGGTTCTTGGAACAGATGGGTGAGACAGTGACAGTGGGGTGCTTGAAATGGACTGTGACTGGGTGACTGGAAGTATGTCATACAGTTGAGGGAGATGGCACCAGCGGTAAGGGGGGGGGATATGTGTCTCTTGCCCTGAATACAGTGCTATTAAGATTACAGTACTACAGTTGCACCTATTATCAATCCAATAAATCATACTTTTCAATCTGTCAACAGGTCGTGATGATGCCAAGATCAAATACATTGAAGCATACCTCAAGGCTAACAAGATGTTTAGAGATTTTAGCAATAGTGAACAAGACCCTAACTTTTCTGAGGTAAGTCTTTTGTTTTCAATATGGAACTAAGATCAGTCCAACTATAGAGTGGTGTGCATACTGTTAAAAGCCAAGTCTTGAGGAAGGTTGTAGGACTTAATCTAAGCACTCTAGTAACCTGTGTTAGTAGTCCAAACCATCCACTGACAAAGTACCGATATCTGACATACAGTCTGTTGACTAGCTTTTAGAACTTAATGTGAGCACTCTAGTAACCTGAGTGTGTGGACCAAACAATCCACTGACAAAGTACCGATATCTGACATACAATCTGTTGACTAGGTGGTACAACTTAATCTAAGCACTCTGGTAACCTGTGTTAGTTAGTGGTCCAAACCATCCACTGACAAAGTACCGATATCTGACATACAGTCTGTTGACTAGCTTTCACAACTTTATCTGAGCACTCTAGTAACCTGAGTGTGTGTACCAAAATGTCTACATGACAATGTATCTCTGCCAGTATCTGACATACGTGTCTGTTGACTAGGTTTTATAACTTAATCTGAGCACTGTAGTACGGTAACCTGTGTGAGTGGACCAAAACGTCTATATGACAAAGTACTGGTGACTGATCTGAAGTCTGTTTGTGTTGTAGGTTGTTGAACTTGATCTGTGCACTGTTGTAACATGTGTTAGTGGACCAAAACGTCCACATGACAAAGTACCAGTCACTGATATGAAGTCTGTTTGTGTTGTAGGTTGTTGAACTTGATCTGAGCACTGTTGTAACATGTGTTAGTGGACCAAAACGTCCACATGACAAAGTACCAGTGACTGATATGAAGTCTGTTTGTGTTGTAGGTTGTTGAACTTGATCTGAGCACTGTTGTAACATGTGTTAGTGGACCAAAACGTCCACATGACAAAGTACCAGTGACTGATATGAAGTCTGTTTGTGTTGTAGGTTGTTGAACTTGATCTGAGCACTGTTGTAACATGTGTTAGTGGACCAAAACGTCCACATGACAAAGTACCAGTGACTGATATGAAGTCTGTTTGTGTTGTAGGTTGTTGAACTTGATCTGAGCACTGTTGTAACATGTGTTAGTGGACCAAAACGTCCACATGACAAAGTACCAGTGACTGATATGAAGTCTGTTTGTGTTGTAGGTTGTTGAACTTGATCTGAGCACTGTTGTAACATGTGTTAGTGGACCAAAACGTCCACATGACAAAGTACCAGTGACTGATATGAAGAATGATTTCCAGCAATGTCTTGACAGCAAAGTTGGATTTAAAGGATTTCACATTGACCCAGCTAAGCAGTCTGATAAAATACCATTTGTATTTGAAGGCCAGGAATATGTCATGTCACATGGTTCAGTCGTTATTGCTGCTATTACTAGCTGTACTAATACTAGTAATCCTTCTGTTATGCTGGGAGCAGGTTAGTTCATATTCTGTCTGTTTGTCTGTCTGTCTGTCTGTCTGTCTGTCTGTCTGTCTGTCATCTTGCTGTCTGTATTTCGTCTAGTTGACTGGCTGGATGGCTGTCTGTTTGGCTGACTGGCTTCTGTATGTCTGTCTGTCTGTCTGTCTGCCTCGTGTGGCTGGCTGACTGGCTGGTTGTCTGGTTGTCTCTGTCTGTCTGTCTGTCTGTCTGGCTAGCTGTCTGTCTGTCTGTCTGTCTGGCTGTCTGTGTCCGGCTAGCTATCTGAGGCTGCTTGGCTGTCTGTCGGGATGGCTGTCTTTAGCTGGCTCGATATATCTGTGTCTGCCTGGCTGGCTGGCTGGCTGGCTAGCTGTCTGTTTCTGTCTGGCTGGATGTCTGTGTGTTGCTGGATGGCCTGCTGGCTGTTTGGCTGACTCTGGCTGGCTGATTTTCTGTTTCTGTGTCTGTATGTCACTGTCTGCATTAGTGTATTATTTATGTATGTTGTATATATATATATTATATGTGTGTGTGTTTGTACAAGTGTGTTGTGTGTGTGTGTGTGTGTGTGTGTGTGTGTGTGTGTGTGTGTGTACACATGTATATATATGTACATAAATGCCTTTCAAATGTGTAAGATCATGAATGATTCAGCTGTATATAGGTATTGACAGCATACACTATCTACTGTCCGTCGTCCTAAGTGATATGTTGTATTGTATTTTATCTATGTGTAGGTTTACTAGCAAAGAAAGCAGTAGAAGCTGGTCTAACAGTGCCAACCTATGTCAAGACAAGTTTGTCACCTGGTAGTGGTGTTGTCACCTACTATTTACAGGAGAGTGGTGTCACTGAATATCTACAGAAACTAGGGTGAGTACTCACTTGTACTGTGTATGGGACTATGTAGGTAGACAGATGTACAAACAAATACACATATGTACATATATACGTACATGTACATATGTAAATATGTACACAAACACATACATACATACATACATACATACATACATACACACACGCACACACACACACACACACACACACACACACACACACACACACATACATACATACATACATACATACATACATACATACATACATACATACATACATACATACATACATACATACATACATACATGAACACATAATGAAGTATATTGTTTAGTACTGATATTTAACTCTGCTTTTTTTGTATACACTAGATTTGATATAGTTGGGTATGGTTGTATGACATGTATTGGTAACAGTGGTCCACTACCAGAGCCTGTATCTGAAGCAATTGAAAAGGTTAGTACTTGTCCATGGTTATCCCCCCCCCCCCACCCAGGAGGCTTCTACATTGGGCTCCATCCATCCATCTGCTCATACCACTTTTCACTGAATGATGGCCATAAATGTAGTGAACAGTCATGATTTACCACATAACTCAAAAAACATTAATACACAAAGACTACATTCAAGTGTCTACCCCCATATTGCAAGGTTTAAACTTTTCTTTTGAGACATTGACCTTTGGCCTTGACTCTGATCTTCAGGTTCAGTTATCGAAATTCAGCAATCTCCTGCATTATCATACACTTTGTAGTATTTTTTTGTTTTAAACTTTGTCGCCATTCAGTCACATTAAAGTAAAGTATTTGAGGGGGGTGGGGGACTGTGTCTTCTATGAAGACTTGTTAAATTCATATTCCATTAAATCAGGTTCTAATTTACATATCTACTAAAATAAGTTGAACATCCAAAGAAACTTTACCAATGAATATAATAATAAATGTGTCAACTGTCATACACCTTTTGACTTCTACTTGTGGTTGAAAATACTGATACAATTTTTTGTCTTTTCGTTTTCAGGGTGACTTGGTAGCCTGCGGTGTGCTCTCTGGTAATCGTAATTTTGAAGGGCGTATTCATCCCCTGACACGGGCTAACTATCTGGCATCGCCGTTGTTAGTTATCGCGTACGCCTTAGCTGGCACAGTCTCGATTGACTTTGAAACGCAGCCTCTTGGTAAGTATAAGAATTCATTATCGAAACTTCACGTTACTTACACAGAGACATACTAACTTGGATGTAAGGGAACACATGTAATTGACCTTTTCCAAGGCATAATGACCCACCTTCAAAGTTAGGTTTTTGACAAATTTGTTCTCATTTTCGCCAGAGATGGTTCATAAGTGTCTGATGTTGGCTGGAATTTCCAGCCACGAACTATCGCTGGTTCATAGGTCTCTGTGGTTGGCTGGAATTTCAAGCCACAAACCAGAGATGGTTCATAGGTCTCTGTGGTTGGCTGGAATTTCCAGCCACAGACCTTAAAAATCACCCATATTATGCACAAAGTGGTGAAGAAAAATAGCCTATTTCCATTTTTGTGTGCATATAATGACCATGAAATTGACCATTTGGAATGGAATGGTCAATGTATTTTGGACTCAGTTAATGTACACATTCTTGTAATGAGAGACATACACATAATGAAGGAACGTACACAAAGATATTCACTCAGACATGAACATGTACACACATACAGTGACTTACTCTAAGACAGTCATACATGCAGATTAGCTATGAGACATGAAAAAACACACACACACATGACACTTAGTCAAGCTCTGAGACACAAACACACATGAACACACACACATACATGCAGATTAGCTCTGAGACATGAAAAAACAAACACACACACACACGAAGACACTTATAGTCTAGCTCTGAAACATGGACACACATATACACAAAGACATTCAAACTTCGAAGACAGACACACGCACGTGTGCACACTTACACACACATGATACTGTCATATTAACACATGCCAGGTGTGCTTAGAATTATCAGTGATACAGTTACCTAAGGATGCACAGGCAGATAGGGAAAATGGCACAGCCATTCCAACAGCCCCCAGTCTATATACACACACAGTCCCATGCAATTTATCATGATAAAAATAATCATACAATATTTTCTTTCTATTTTCCATTCAGGTCAAACTCCTGATGGTAAAGATGTTTTCCTCCGGGATGTTTGGCCAACCAGGCAGGAGATTCAAGAAATTGAAAAACAGTTTGTAATTCCAGCTATGTTTAAAGAAGTGTATTCTAAAATAGAGGTAAGTTTGTCTTCCATGAAAGAAAGGGAATGGTGAGCAGGGATGGTGAAGGGTCAAAGGTCAACAGTTGAGGGCGCTCTGTAGAACTAACTCATGAATAATTAATAAGGTAGTTGGTCATAGTAAAGGTGGTTAATTAACACCAACAAAAGTTAAAATTGATTTAGAAAAAAAAACCAGCATCATCACTTTATTACATGGCACCTTTTAGGGAAAAGATATTTTTAAAGAGCAAAAAAAAAAGAAACAAACAAAAAACAAATTTTTGTAAAGAAAGGAAGAACATAAATAATAAATAAAATAAACTATTTGTAAACAAATATGGCCAATTTCAAGCCCCTGTGCATAAAGGGGCCATAAAACTGTTCTTATCAAACCATGGTGTGTAATACAATTCTCTACTGTTCCAATATGCTGAACCAAGTGTTATTAATTCAATTCATTTGTTTACTTTCCCTGTTTGTAACAGGTTCTGTTTGTTAATGGTCTGATGTCGGCAGTTGTAGTTACATTCTTGTCATCATCTCATCCATTTCGTATTTTCAAATTTGTTCCTTTTTTTTTTTTGATAGAAAGGAGAAGGTAATCCACGCTGGAATAAACTAGATGCACCAGATACGCTACTTTATCCATGGGATGAAAAGTCTACCTACATTAAGTCACCACCGTTTTTTGAGACAATGGTAAGTTGTTCAGAAAATGTAGAAAGTGTTCAAGACCCTGATAAGTTAATAAGATAACATTGCTAGTTTTCAAGACCCTGGTAAGGTAATAAGATAACATTGCTAGTCTTCAAGACCCTGTTAAATTAATAAGATAACTAGTTTTCAAGACCCTGGTAGGTTAATAGGGTAACATTTATACTCTTCAAGACCAAGATAGGTTAATAGGGTTATATTGATAGTCTTTTCAAAACCCTGATAAGGTAACAAAAATACAAGGAAAGTTTTCAAGACCCTGATAAGTTAATACCATAATATGGTACCTCAGTTAACGTCTTCACCATTCTTTGAGACTATGGGAAGGTAATAGCTAGTGAGATATTAACTCATTTCATTTTCTACCAACAGACTAAAGATGTTTCACCCGTATGTGGTGTGAGTGACGCCCGTGTACTGCTGTACCTTGGTGACTCAGTAACTACAGACCATATTTCACCAGCTGGTAGCATATCACGTACCAGTCCTGCTGCACGATTCCTCGCTGCTAGAGGGTAGGTATTTTTTACTTTTCACCTTTCTGCAAGTGCCTTAGGTATGATATGTATGTCTGACTGTCTTCCTGTTCCATTATATACCCACCTGACTCAGTCTCCTTGCTGCCTATGTGACTCTGACTGTACCTACTTTAAGTCTGTCTGCCCGACTGACTCCTTGTCAGCATGTCCTTCTGCCTCCCTGTCCAAATGTGAGTGCCAGCGTGTCTGTGTGTGCCAACCTTCCTCCCTGTCTGTGTGTGTCAACCTGTCTGTCTGTGTGTGCCTACCTGCCTCCCAGTCCAACTATGTGTGCCAACCTGTCTGTCTGTGTGTGCCTACCTGCCTCCCAGTCCACCTATGTGTGCCAACCTGTCTGACTTTGTGTGCCTACCTGCCTCCCTGTCCAACTATGTGTGTCAACCTGTCCGTCTGTGTGTGCTTACCTGCCTCCCAGTCCAACTATGTGTGTCAACCTGTCCGTCTGTGTGCCTACCTGTCTAGATTGTGTGTGCATAACAGTGTCTATCTGTTTGTCTGTCTTGTATATTTATCTGACTGTCTGTACATGTATGTTAATAAATAAATCAGAAATCACACGACCGATAGTCTATATTTTATCAGATCAGTAGAGGCCTTGAAATGCGTACTAGTAAGTTTGATCATGGTTATTTTTACAGTTTAACTCCTCGTGATTTCAACTCATATGGTAGTCGTCGTGGACACGATTCTGTGATGGCTAGAGGTACCTTTGCTAACATCAGATTACTCAATAAATTCATTGGTAAAGCTGCACCTAAGACAATACATGTACCATCAGGTGATAAGGTAGGTGGAAAATGTTATATGAGTTAGGGTTTATACTGGTTTATACCGGATTATACTGGTTTATACCGGCTCATCGTGGTTTCCTACCTCAAAGTATTCTCAACGATCCAGTTACTGCATACTGAACAAAACTGGTTTACACTGGTTTAAACCGATTTACAAGTTGGTTTATATTGGCCCATGATGCTTTCCTACATCGAAGTATTCTCAACAATCCAGTTACTACTTACTAAACAAAACCAAAGAATGGCCCCCTTAAGGTGTATTATTACTTTAGTTTAGTGGACAACTTTATTCCAATGTACACTGGTTTTTACCAGTTTACACTGGTTTATATTGGCTCATGATGGTTTCCTACGTCAAAGTATTCCCAATGAGCCAGTTACTACATACCGAACAAAAAACCAAAGAAGGTTTATCCGCAAGGTTTACTACACAAGTTTAATGGACAGCTTTATTCGCATTCGTACTGGTTTATACCAGCTCATACTGGTTTATACTGGTTCATATGTTTCACCATATTTTATACCTGCTCATACTGGTTCTTTACTGATGAATGTATACTGTTTCATACAATTTCATATTGGTTCAAACTGGTTTAAACCACCTCATACTGGTTTACACACTGGTTTAAACCAGTTTATACCAGTTCATAATTGTTTATGCAGGTTAATACACATTCATTGAATCATCAACCTGTCTACATCAAAAAATTTAATCTTTTGAAAATCATTCAAATGGTCATACAATGTATATCTAAATATACTCAATACATTTTATTTCATTGTATTTTTGTTTGTGATCACCAGATGGATGTGTTTGATGCTAGTGAACGTTACCGTGACGAAAAGATACCATTAATAGTAATTGCTGGAAAAGATTACGGATCAGGGTCATCTAGAGATTGGGCTGCTAAAGGACCATTCTTACAGGTACAACAATTATGTATTTCTTTGTTTGGCCAAGGAAATAGGAGTGACATAAGGGGCCTTGTCAGAAGGAAATAAGAGTGACATAAGGGGTCTTGTCAGAAGGAAATAGGAGTGACATAAGGGCCTACATAGTAGTTGTAGGTTACCATAGTAACAGTAGATGCTGGTTACAGTAGTAACTAACTTAAAGTAGATTTTGTTTACCATAGTAACTTAGTAGGTATGGGTTACTGACAGACTTCTATTCATTTGTGAATTCATTTTTTTTCACCAGGGCATCAAAGCAGTAATAGCTGAAACCTATGAACGTATTCACCGTAGTAACTTAGTTGGTATGGGGATTATACCACTGCAATTCCAGGAAGGTGAAACAGCTGATAGTCTTGGACTGACTGGTAAAGAATTGTATAATATTGCAATACCAGAAGATATTAAAACCAAACAAGTTATTGATGTCAAGGTGAGTATAGAGAACAAACCTTTCTCTCTCTCTCTCTCTCTCTCTCTCTCTCTCTCTCTCTCTCTCTCTCTCTCTCTCTCTCTCTCTCTCTCTCTCTCTCTCTCTCTCTCTCTCTCTCTCTCTCTCTCTCTCTCTCTCTCTCTCTCTCTCTCTCTCTCTCTCTCTCTCTCTCTCTCTCTCTCTCTCTCTCTCTCTCTCTCTCTCTCTCTCTCTCTCTCTCTCTCTCTCTCTCTCTCTCTCTCTCTGTCTGTCTGTCTGTCTGTCTGTCTGTCTGTCTGTCTGTCTGTCTCTCTCTCTCTGTCTGTCTGTCTGTCTGTCTCTCTCTCTGTCTGTCTGTCTCTCTATCTCTCTCTTTCTCTCTCTCAATATGTAACCATTTCATTCTGTGATTTGTTGCAGACTGACAACAATCGTAGTTTCAAGGCCATCGTGCGATTTGACACAGATGTAGAACTTGAGTACTTCAGACACGGCGGTATTCTCAACTACATGATTCGTAGTATGCTGGAAAATTAAAGACGTACTACCATTACCATCAAATCATATACTGCCAATCAGGAATCTATTTTAAAACAAAAGAAATGAACTCTTAGCCATAGGGGGCGCTATTTGTGAAAGTTGTACAACTGCAGCCATGTATGTTAGAACAAGTGTACAAATTGTTATTTGAATTTAATTTGAAGGATCAAAGTTATTAATTTTGTCAAAAAAACTTGCATGAGCATATAAAGGGGGGCACATTAATTGAATTATTTTAGTAATTCTAAAACAAAATATTTGGTAGATTTAAAATAGAGGGCACCAGTACCTGAATATTTGTTGTACCAAAATAGAATCAGGAATAAAATTGATAATTTTCAGAAAACAAAAGTTAGAGGATATGTGGACAGAGAGGGCGCTATTTGAGTTGACTGCAACTGTTGAACAAAGGAAAAAATCCGTCTAATCTACTATGAAGTAGTATGAATGCAAGAACATGACATTCAAAAACAACACCAGGAAATAGAGACATTTTCATAAATTATGGGTTCTAGACAGTCATTTCATGATTTTATATCACCTACAATTGTGATTTCACAGAAATATCTCAACTTGATCTTGCGCATTTATAGGGTATCTTTGCTATGTACTATTGCATCATGGAAGTCAGCAGAAATAATGTATTGAATGGGTGATGTTTCCATGGTTACGCATTGCACACACAAGTAATTTTAGGTGATGTAACATCATGAAATGACTCTCCAGAATCCATAGTGTATGAAAATATGTCTATTTCCGGGAATGGTGTTCCAGGGCGAGGGATTAAGAATACATCTTGGACAAGGAAAAGCAGTTGTGTGAATGAAATGTACAACAAATTCCTGCTAAACAAAAAATATCTTACCTAATCCTTGTGAGACCACTGATTTGATAACACCTGGGACTGAATATTGGGCCTTTAAGGCAGCAAAGTGATACCTAATTTAAGTTACCATAGCAACTATTTGAATAGTACACAATACAGCACTCTGTGGTGAGATTTAAAATTTAATATTCTGTGTTTCTGTATTTTTTATTTTGATGAAGGTAGGTTGATGACTCAAATACAAGATACAGAGAATTAAAAAGACTGACTTCTCGTATATAATAAAGTGTGTTTTTGTCTACTTTGTTCTACAACTGCTGACATCGAAGCATTGATGAACGGAACAAATGAATTGTATTAATAAACTTGGCACAGTTTAAATAGCAGAGACTTGTATTACATTTCATGGTTTGAAGAGAACAGTTTTATGGCCTCTTTATGTGTACATAAAATGTCAGGGAAACTGGAAGTTTGTTTGTGAACGTAAACTATTATGTAAATAGGCCTTAAAACTTCATATCAATTTCTGAAATGTAATACAAGTCTCTCTAGTGCCAACATGTACCAAGTGTTATGAATCCTATTCAGTTGTTTACTTTCCCTATTCGTAACAGGTGTCATTCGTCATTGCTTCGACGTCAACAGTTAATTGTAGCCTCGAGGTGTGACTGTGTGTCTACAGAAAACCTGTACAGCCCATTTCAGCTTACTGTTCACTCACTTTTTGATAGTCACACAGAAACCAATAAGCATTTGGATATTCTACACTGCAATAGCAAGATTGTAATTTCTTGCTACATTTTATCTCGGTGAAATAAACCATACTGCAACTAACCACAGTCATCAATGGTTTGATGTCTGTATGGTGACACGTAGACTGTAAGATATGTCGTGACGTTTCGCCCTCACCGGCCTCCTCTCACAGGGGTTGGTCGATGTGTGATTTGAAAAGATCCCATATCCCATCAATCTTCATTAGCCAGTTTACGACACTGTTGAGATACATCGCTAGCCCGCAGAGAAGACAAGGGCGAGGAGGTATGACCACAGGGAGCACAGGAACTATTTTCCAAATAAATAAATAATTAAATAAAATAAGTATGAATGGGTAAATGAAATGCTAAATAGACAATACAGTTGTCAAAGTAGAATGTGACCTCCCCTAATCCCATTTTCTAAAATATGGCCCTCATCTGAGAGAACTGATATGTAACAAAGTGAACCCCTCCCCCCCCCCACCTTGTAATTACTGAAGGCTCCCTAATCAAGAGGTTTGCCCTGTGGTGGAGCGGTGTGATCACTAAACATGCATTCTGTGATAGATTCCAAATTGGTCAAATCCAAATAGTATTCCTGGTAATAACATTGAAATGAGGCACATGGACTGACCTAAGGGGAAAGTATTCCATGTTGCACATGTGTACCTTGCAAAAAACCTGCAGTTTTATTGCTTAAATTAATCTTACGGAGCTAATTTACAAAAATAAAACGTTGTTTTCACGTAAATAACAAGTGCCATAACAACAAGTGCCACGTTGATTGGTTGTTGGCGTGAGTGGGGATTGCGTCGTGAAAAATGTATGCTATAAACCCATCTCTCAAAACCCCCCCAGAGTTCTACTCGTGAACGCGCCCTTGTTGTGATCTTTTTTCTATATGGGTCACCGCTTGGTGGCGTTTTTCTAATGACCTTGACGGCGTTTGGATCGCGTCGCTGCAGTACTAGTGAGACTCGATGCCTGAGTTCTTCGACGCATTTGAACCGCATAGCAGCGTAAATTCAGTGCTGTAACGTATGGAATTGATGACCACAGAACATCTGATAAATCAACGGTAGGTATACGTTTTGGACTTCGTTCCCATTTTCACGAGAATTCGTTCTGGGGGTGAGGTGACATATTATTATATCTGATGATGTAAACACTAGGGCACAGGTACTCGAATCAATGTGTAGAAAAAAAATGTATTGTATATAAATAAGACAAGGTTTGAAGGTTCGGCCAACCTAACGAGCCACAGACTGTTTACAATTCACACACCCGACGATTTCAACAAACGATTACGATCACAGGTACTCGAATCAATGTGTAGAAAAAAAATGTATTGTATGTAAATAAGACTTATTTACATACATATTTTTTTTTTTAATTATACACATTGATTCGAGTACCTGTGCACTAGGGTATCTCTAGTCTAGTAGTAGATGCAGTACTGCAGCTCGCGGTTTCGCTACGTCGCTCTCGGCCCTCCGCTTTGTTTTTCTTTGCAAAACCCTGTAAGAAATGAAAAGTAAAACGAACAATGTTGAGTCACTCACAAAATGAAATATCTAAAACAAAAGAATTTAAAAAAGTATTGTAAATAAAAACAAAGCTACAATTACTGCAGCTAGGAAAAAATTCAAACTTCATTTAGGCTAGGGAGGATATCTTGGATCTGACACCCACTTATTGTAGTTTTACAAGTATATGGGGTTTTTTCATCAAAACAGATACAAGACTCTTAGATGATAGTGGTTTTCACAAGACATGGAGAAGATTACAGTCAAGCAAGAAGAGTCTGAATCTGAGAACAATCTCCCTTGTAGCCATCAGGCAAAAACTCTTACACATCAAATGGAAGAATCAGTTTACAATTCTAATGAAGAAATATTCGTAAATGATAAAGAACTGAGACAAAACAGAGAGGAGGTGACGGTGAAGCAGGAAGATGAGAACAACCAGGGTTACTATGATGAAGAATTAAACATGGACATCAAACACTATTCAACAAATGTATTTCATCATTCTGATAAACCTTTGGAAGACAGGGTTGAAACCAAACCAAGTGTTGTCACAGAAGATATCTTCTCCACTGACACAGTGAATGAGGATATGCAAATAAAGATAGAAGATGGTGTGATACCAGATGACCATGACATTGACACTGAACAAAATTATTGGAAAGTAACAAGTGAAGACTTTCAATACCCTGTACAAAGTGTGAATAGCAAGGCAACTAAACAACTAACCACAGTGGAAAACCCAGACTATAACAAGGCAACTAAACAACCAACCACAGTGGAAGACCCAGACTATAACAAGGCAACTAAACAACTAACCACAGTGGAAGACCCAGACTATAACAAGGCAACTAAACAACTAACCACAGTGGAAGACACAGACTATAACAAGGCAACTAAACAACTAACTACAGTGGAAGACCCAGACTATAACAAGGCAACTAAACAACCAACCACAGTGGAAGACCCAGACTATAACAAGGCAACTAAACAACTAACCACAGTGGAAGACCCAGACTATAACAAGACAACTAAACAACAAACCACAGTGGAAGACCCAGACTATGACAAGGCAACTAAACAACTAACCACAGTGGAAGACCCAGACTATAACAAGGCAACTAAACAAGTAACCACAGTGGAAGACCCAGACTATGACAAGGCAACTAAACAACTAACCACAGTGGAAGACCCAGACTATAACAAGGCAACTAAACAACTAACCGCAGTGGAAGACCCAGACTATAACAAGGCAACTAATCAACCAACGACAGTGGCAAATCCAGACAATAGCATGTCTATGGGAGATCATGGAAATGCTACAAATGGTTATGGAAATCCCTTTCCTATAGGGATACAGAATGTTAATTTTCCTTGTTTTGTGAATCCAGGCAGTACCCATGGATATGCTCAGAAACACAACTGTGAAATGACAGAAACTACTGGTATAAAAGAATGGATTTGTAGTGAGAGACCATTCGTATGTAAAGACTGTGGGAAAGGGTTCCATCGTATTGGACATCTAACAGCACATATGAGGATCCACACAGGTGAAAAACCATTTCAATGTAAAGAGTGTGGGAAACGGTTTAATCGAATTGATGCTCTGAAAGCACACACGAGAACACACACAAATGAAAGACCACTTGTATGTGAAGAGTGTGGTAAAGGGTTTATCGGCCATGGTGATCTTGATGCACACATGAGGATGCACACAAATGAAAGACCTTTTGTATGTAAAGAGTGTGGTAAAGGTTTTAATTACAAAAGCTATTTAAAGGTACACATGAGATTTCATACGAACGAAAGACAATTTGTATGTAAAGATTGTGGTAAGGGATTTAATCACGGAGGCACTTTGAAAAGACACATGATGACACACACAAATGAAAAACCATTTATATGTAAAGAGTGTGGTAAAGGGTTTCATCACACGGACCAACGGAGGGCGCACATGAAAATTCATACATGTGATGAACAAAGACTCTCACTAACAACAGATACTCCACACCAATCAGAAGCAGCTGTCCGAATGAAAGCATTCCGGGAGAGAATTCAAAGAGATCCAGAGAAATGGAAGAAGCATAAAGAACACGAGGCAATGCGAAGATGTGAGGCAAGGCAAAGAAGATCTCAAGAACAAATAGAAAGAGATAGAGAGACTGGTCGTGCACGACAGAAAAAGTATCAGGAAAGAAAGAAAACAAAAGCTGCAGAATCTAGGGCCTAAAAAATTGTTTGGTTCTGGTTACCCGACCCCACTTATTTTTTCATGCCAACCCTAACCTTTTTTGCATATTCAAGAAAAAAATAATAAAATCTTGAAAATTGTGAAGTCTCGCAAGAATTAGTGGATGTGGAGACTGACATCAACTTAAAAAGACAATATAAAACTGTTCTTCCAATCTGTAATGGCTGTACATCTGATGAGAAGAAACAAATAACACAGAGACTGTATGGAAAACAATGGAAAACATAACTACCTGAACTAGAGACTCACATATGAAAAAAAATAGAATAAAAAATCTACCTACCCTACCTATTCTAAAATTGAGGATATATCTTTCTATGAAAAACATTTCTAGTAAGGGAAAATCGCACAATCACACAAACTAAAGAAATGAACTTCGTTCATCTAGCAGGAAAGGGTCTGGGGTCAATGTGCTTTCTGAACTTCATTTTCACACTTCTAACCAAATTTCTCAAACTTTGACACCTTCAATGATAACAAGTTCTGTATTTACTACTGAGATGATGAGTTTTATGGCCTGTTTTAACTGCCAGGGGAACTTGAAATTCACTTGGGACTGTGAACTATTATGTTTAGCCATTTTATACTTTCATTTGTAAATTATGAATCTAATGGAAATAAAAGTAATTGTTACGAAAAAAGGTGAATATTGATGTGAAAGGCAGTGTTGCAGTATTCAATAAAACATATTTTTGTGCATAAGATCACGTTTGTATTTAATGGTAAAATTCATATTTCCATCAATTAATTTACATATTTCTACACCTACAAAATTCATATATCCTGAAACAAAACATCGTCCTGTTCAACAAAAATCTCATTAACATTGCTACATTTTATCGTCTGGCTAGACAAAAACCTTACCAACAGCGTTTCATCAATCGTCTGATGCGACAAACATCTTTACAAATATTGTTACACTTTCTTTGTGTGAGCAACCATTATCTTAGGAGATCATCGTCAAACTGTGGCAATGTTAGTGAGATTTTTGTCAAGCCAGGTGACGTTTGTTTCAGAGTTTATGATTTTCGTTGTATATTTATACTAAAAATCGATGTTAATTTCATGTTACTATTTGTCAATGTCTGTTTATGTATTTTTATGTTTGTTAAAAATTACTGTGCCTCTACTAAACAAAAACAAATTGCTTTCTAATTGCCCTTGGAAAATATTGCTGTCGTGATGGCCGAAAAAAATGTAGGGACCGAAACCTCTACACATGTAGTCTCCCCCCCCCCTTTTTTTTCAGGATGTTTGTTGTAGATATGGTGAAGTTAGGTTCCAAAACTCGGACTTTTCTCCATGCACTCATTATCTGTTTGGGTGGGTGGGTGGGTGGGTGGGTGGGGGGTCTAGTTCGTGCCTTTCTAATTAGTGTAGGATATTAAGGTATATTTTAAGAATATGGTACCTCGGACTGTACGGTAAATTTGTGTATGTTAGCGGGAAAACTACAGTCTTCCTTCATGTTTATTTTTTCATTCTTTATTGGTGTAGTAGTTCTTGTTAATGTCTGTTTATTTTGTGAACTTTCTTCAGTTTGTTGTTTAGTCTGTCTTTCTGTCTTTGTATCCCCTATTCCTCATACGGCTCTTGGTTTCTCTCCGTTCTAATATATAGTCCTTCTTGCTTAAACATAGTTGTATTTTGCTGTTGTTGCGAGTCCGTATATGGTAGTGACTTTTCAACACTGCTGTGATGATCTGGTATGCTTTGTATAATGTTGTGCTGACATTGAGAATTCTGTTGTCCCTTTTTAGTACTGGACATCTACTTTTATCTGTGGATCTATTGAGTTAGCTAGTTCTTTGAAACTGTTCACATCTTTATTGTGTGTATCCATACGCCGCAAACATCACCAATGTATCTGTATATGTGTTTATATACACCATATTAAATTGTATTGTCGGTAATGGCAGTATCCTTGTTGCTGGACCCACTTGCCTAACTATCCCAGTTGTTATCTTTGTTCTAGACACCATCATGCATCATCTGTCTGTTGTCATGGATGTGGCCTTGTTGCTATGTTTTATGTCTATTTTTGAAATGTCTGTCCACTTGTCTTTCAATCTGTGTTGTTATCTTTGTGATATACGCTACCATTTGGTCGGGAATGGTCTTGTTGTCAGGCATATTTGCATATATTTGCTACATTTTTGCATACATTTGCATATCTGCCACATGTTTGCGTGTGTTATATTTGCATATATTTGCATACATGTTTGCATGTTTATCCATTTGTCTATTACTCCCTATATATTGTTAGTATTATTGCAATACACACCATCAGTTGGCTGTTGTTATACGAACGTTGCCTTGTTACTAGGCATTCTTACATACATTCTTGGAATGTTTAATCACTTGCCTACCCATCCCGATTTTCAGATTTGCAACAGACGTCATCATTTGGCAGTTACTATGGGCGTGGTCTTGTTGCTTGGCACATTTGCATCACATTTTTTGAATCTTCATCAAGTGCTTTTTATATTGGAAAATGTTATACTGGTATGCCGTAACCATATATTCACATGCCTCGATTATATTTCTGCTGTACATGACATGATTGTGACTTACGTATGAGGTACTACAGATGTGTATTGCCTTTAAAGTGAAACACTGCTATACGAAAATCATTATTCATATTCTACATACATGTAACGTGATGCGAGGACAATGCTCAATTTTAAAATATGGGTTATTGTAATTGCAGTACCTCTACTAGGTAAAAACAAATTGCTTTTTAGATGCTACAGAAAAAGTATTGCTGTCGCGGTGGCCTAAATAAACATATTCGGTCAAAATCCTACAGCCTCCCCCTCCCCCTTCCCCATTATTGACAGCTCCCTAGCAAGACCAAAGGTCACCGCTTGATGGCGATCTTTAGATGACCTTTTAAATCGTCGTTTCGGCGAGATTAGTGTTGCTCTCGACCTCGCTCGGCTTGCTCGATGCCTTTGAACTGTGCGGCAGCGTGAATATCAGCGCTGTAACTGCTGAAGTTGGTAACCATAATATCCGATGAATCAGTTATAGGTATGTTTTTTATGTTTATAATGTTATATCCCATTTTTCCAATACGATCCGTGTTACGATGTACACTACGTTGACCTTCACACATCACATCTAGTGAATGTCATGGCTAAGGCCTAATAAAAAAATTGTGTGGTTCCCATTACACTCAATTTTAGAATAGGTGGGGGGTAGGTAGATTTTTTATTTAATTTTTAACATTTTTTTTTTCATATGTGAGTGTCTAGTTCAGGTAGTTATGTTTTCCGTTGCTTTCCATATGGTCTCTGTGTTATTGGTTTCTTCCCATAAGATGTACAGCCATTACAGATTGGAAGAACAGTTTTATATTGTCTTTTTAAGTTGGTGTCAGTCCCACATCCACGATTTCTCCACAATTGTTGCTATTTTATTTTTTTCTCAAATACATAAAAAATTGTGTAGGGTTGGTTAACTGGAACCAAACAATTATTTTTCTAAAGACTAAACCCCATATTTCTGTACTAGGGTAACAACATTCACTAAATGTGATATGTGAAGATAAATGTAGAGTAAATTGCATTGGAACTATACACTAAGGATACACAGTGAAGTAGTGGTAGTCCTTGAAGTTGACAGGTCAGCTAAAATATCACATTTTGTGTCTCAGTTTCACCAGTATTTTCTTTTTAACAGACAATAGTGGTGCCCACAAGACATGGAGAAGATAAAAGTCAAGCAAGAACATTCTGAGGACAACTTACCTTGCAGCCGTCAGACAAAAACTCTTACATGCAATATGACAAAATCACTGTACTGTTCTAATGATGAACTCTTGGTGAAAGATGAAGAACAGAGACAAGACAAAGTGATGGTGAAGCAGGAAGATGAAAACAACCAGGGTTACTATGGTGAAGAATTAAACATGGACATCAAACATGATTCAACAAATGTGTTTCATAAAAAATTCCAAGTCATGGGTGAAACCAAATCAAATGTTGTTACAGAAAATAACATCTCCAGTGACACAGTGAAAGAAGATGTGCAAATAAAGATAGAAGATGGTGTGATACCAGATGACCATGACATTGACACTGAACAAAATTATTGGAAAGTAACAAGTGAAGACTTTCAATACCCTGTACAAACTGTGAATAGCAAGGCAACTAAACAACTAACTGTAACCACAGTGGAAGACCCAGACTATAACAAGGCAACTAAACAAGTAACCACAGTGGAAGACCCAGGCTCTAGCATACCAAAAGAAAATCCTGGAAATTTCCCTAATGATTGTCAGAATTCCTTTCCTGTATGTATACAACAAGTTGATTTTCGTGCTGCTGTGAATCCAGAAGATCAGCATGTTGCCAGGAAATACAATTATGGAAGTACAGATACTACAGAAGGAAGAATTCGTGATGAAAAACCATTTGTTTGTGAAGAGTGTGGAAAAGGGTTTTATTACTTTTGTCGTCTGGCTGCACACAAGAGGATGCACACAGGTGATAAGCCATTTGTATGTCAAGAGTGCGGGAGAGGATGCAATAGTCCTTGCAGTTTGAAAGAACACATGAGAATACATGCAAATGAAAGATCATTTGTATGTAAAGAGTGTGGTAAAGGGTTCAATAGAAGTAGCAATCTGGGTACACACATGAAAGTCCATACCACTGACAGACCTTTTGTTTGTAAAGAGTGCGGCAAAGATTTTAAAATGAAAAGTAATCTCAATATTCACATGAAAGTCCACTCAGATGAAAGACCATTTGTTTGCAAAGAGTGTGGTAAAAGTTTTAGTCGCAGAAATACCTTGAATATACATTCTAAGATACACTTAAGTGAAAGACCTCATATATGTATAGAGTGCGGTGCTGGTTTTACCTACAATGGCAATCTGAAGGTTCATATGAAAATCCATACAAATGAAAGACCGTATATATGTGCAGAGTGTGGAAAAGGATTCAATCAAAGAGGTGATCTGAAAAGACATATGAAGATGCATACAAATTGAAGACCATATGTATGTAAAGAGTTTAGTAATTAAATCATTTTAGTGAAAGCAGTACTCTCAACCCTTTCATTCCTAGAGACGACATTGGAATAAATAGAAACTTGATTGTAAGAACATTTTCTAAAATTTAAGAATATTACTTCATTGGGAAGTAATATTTCTTGAATTCTGGTCTAAAATAAAGTTGATCTTTTTCCAAAAATTACAGAGAAACAAGAATTTTTGTTCAAAAATTTTGGCGGGAAAGTTTCTAGTCCTGAAAGGGTTAAAGTGGCCATGTAGATGAGAATTGGGTATTTATTTTGGATTTTTTATTTACAAAACTATTTTATCGTGACTTCCTACTTGAAAAACCAGTGGTGTAAAACCACATAGACCAAGTCTGTTTTTGTAACTATATACATTGTAAAAAAAACTATTTAAAAAAAAATTGTTATTGTATGTACAGTAGCAAACCTTTTTTTTAATTTAATTTTTTTTTTTACACATTTTGTAGCTTTTTGCAATGTATTGAGTTACAAACAATGGCTTGGTATATATTGTTTCACATTCATTTTTCAAGTAGGACGCTATGATATAATTGTTTTATAAATTAAAAATCCAAAATAAATACCCAATCCTCATCCATATGGCCACTTTAAGTGGTCATGGATTCTGTGAAATACAATAATTTTGTCATGTATGAAAACGTGCATGTCAAAAACCACTGGACTAATTGTCAAGTTGTATTGTATTATTTAAATCTATTGTATTTCTCAAAGTTTAATTTGTTTGAAATAAAAGTTATTTAATTTGGAGTGTTTTTGTTTAGGGTTTTTTTATTGTGAGATATTGCAATGTGTGAGGTGTATATGAAAGCCTTTTGAGGCATACATAGGAAAAGAAACTCACCAGAAATGAAATATAAATAATATGACAACCCCATGAAATGTGAGTGCAAGTGTGGCGTATTCCGGGTATTTGCACAAGTACTTGCAGTGTTCTCTGTGGCAGTATTTTCACGGGTGTAGTTAGTGAAAAAGAACACCCCCCCCCCACCGCGTTTACTCTTGAACGTACCCTGTTGTGATCTATTATTACCACAGGGTCACCGCTTGATGGCGCTCTTAAGATGACCTTTATTGTGTTTCACCGTATCAGTCTTCCCCATTCTTCCTTGTCTGTGGTTCTATGTTGTCTCTCGACTGTTTTACAGTTTAATTATCAACGGTGTAATTATCGTCCGAACTGGATGACCACAGATTAATCAGCGGTAGGTATACATCAATACTTCCCATTTTCACGAGAACGCTGAAGTGGTTATGATTATGAAGTCTACATGTATGGTTTCACGCTGGGCATTGTGTTGTTATCGCCCCAGGTTTGTCAAAACAGACCACCCGTATCCAATTTGATTTATCACCAAAAACTATTGGTACCAAACTTGTGGAGAACAGAAAACGTGTTTCCAAATAAGAAATTTTGGGGGTTGGGTATTTAATAATATATTAATAGCCAAGAAATCTGATTCTAAAATACAAGCAATGCACTCGCACAGGCACTGAAGGTGAACTTGAACCGAAATCTATGAAAATATGAATGAAACAGTATAATGTACACCTCTATTGTGCCAGTGTATATCTTTTAATGTAACATAAGAGCATATATCTTGAGTATGTATACTATCCTATCTATGTGCCTATTATGGTAGGCTCAGATTTTGACACACAAATGTCATGATGATAGCAAGAATGCTTGCATGGTTCCCATGGCGACGTGTGTGTACACATACAGTGTTTTCATCTTGTAGCAGATGTTACAAGACCCCTTGTAAGCCATTGCATCCATAGCAACCACGTGAGGGTGATCAAGCTGAAAGTGCCAACACTTAGCAACACTATAATTCTCAACATCATCACATGGCCACGGCGAAAGTTTGACCATGATCACATTTGAGAATCATTGTTGCAAGGCATATTTGCATATCTAATGAGATCTGCAATGTTGCGTAATATCCCTTATTTGACATACAATGTACTGTGTCTGAGATTTACTAGTATGTGGTTAACTTTTTTTATCAACACAGATACCTGACTCTTACTTAGATGACAGTGGTGTATTCAAGACATGGAGAAGGTCAAAGTCAAGCAAGAAGATTCTACGAACAACTTTACTTGCAGCCATCAGGAAAAAAGCCTTACGCGTAATATAGAGGAATCACATTACTGTTCTAATGATAAACTTTTAGTGAAAGATAAAGAACAGAGACAAGACAGAGAGGAGGTTATGGTGCAGCAGGAAGATAAGAACAACCAGGGTGATTATGATGAAGAATTAAGCATGGACAATAAACATGATTCAACAAATGTATTTCATCATTCTGATAAACCTTTCCAAATCCCGGGTGAAACCAAATCAAATGTTATTTCAGAAAATATCTCCTCCAGTGACACAGCGAAAGAAGATATGCAAATAAAGAAGGAATTTTGTGTGATACCAGATGACACTCAACAAAATTATTGGAAAGTAACAAGTGAAGACTTTCAATACCCTGTAAAAACTGTGAATAGAAAGGCAACTAAACAACTAACCACAGTGGAATACCCAGACTATAACAATGCAACTAAACAACTAACCACCTTGGAAGACACAGACTATAACAAGGCAACTAAACAACTAACCACAGTGGAAGACCCAGACTATAACAAGGCAACTGAACAACTAACCACAGTGGAAGACCCAGACTATAACAAGGCAACTAAACAACTAACCACAGTGGAAGACCCAGACTATAACAAGGCAACTAAACAACTAACCACAATGGAAGACCCAGACTATAACAAGACAACTAAAGAACTAACTACAGTGGAAGACCCATACTATAACAAGGCAACTAAACAAATAAACACAGTGGAAAACCCAGGCTCTAGCATGCCTACAGGAATTCATGGAAATTTCCCTAATGATTGTAAAAATTCCTTTCCTGTATGGATACAACAAGTGGATTTTCGTGCTGCTGTGACTCCTGAAGATATGCATGTTGCCAGGAAATACAATTATGGAAATACAGAAAGTACAGAAGGAAGAATTCGTGATGAAAAACCATTTGTGTGCGAAGAGTGTGGAAAAGGGTTCTATTACTTCAGTCGTCTGACTGCACACAAGCGGATGCACACAGGTGATAGACCATGTGTATGTCAAGAGTGCGGGAGAGGTTTTAACAGTCCTAGTAATCTCAAGGAACATTTAAGAATACACGCAAATGAACGATCATTTGTATGTAAAGAGTGTGGTAAAGGATTTAATAGAAGCAGCAATCTAGATACACACATGAGGATCCATACAAATGAAAGACCATTTGTATGTAAAGAGTGTGGGAAAGGGTTTAAAGTTAAAAGCAATCTTAATACACACATGAAAGTCCACACAGATGAAAGACCATTTGTTTGCAAGGAGTGTGGAAAAAGTTTTAGTCGCAGTAACACGCTGAATATACACTCTAAGATACACTTAAGTGAAAGACCACATATATGTAAAGAATGTGGTGCAGGTTTTAATCATAACGGGAATCTGAAGGTTCATATGAGAATCCATAAAAGTGAACGACCGTATGTATGTAAAGAATGTGGTAAAGGATTCAACAGAGGTGACTCTTTGAAAAAACATTTGAAGAATCATAATACATGTACTGAATAATACGACAAATTCATGACGTGCGAATGCAAGCGTGGCGTACTCGAGTCAGGGTATTTGCATGAGTGCTTGCAGTGTTCTCTGTGCCTGTACTTTCATGAGCATAGCGAGGACAAATACCCTTACTACATGAGGCGTAATAATTTAAATAATATTAATTGAATTATGATAATTAAGATGACAAATCTGGATGGCTGTGTTACAAAGTGATAGATAAAGTATCTTGACCTGGTCATTGACTTTAGGGTGACCCTGGCCAAACTTGTTTACTTTTGTATTACAATCGGTGAGTGTTTACTTTGTATACAACTTTGTTACTAGAGAATTGTTATGTTAGACTCATTCTCGCAAACTAGAGCTGTTATTTTTTCCACGACACTGAGAAAAAACACTTGGTGATGCGTCTTGGACGGTGCCGTAGAAGAGGTTGTGGTTTATGATGATGCTTACAGGTTACCAGATAGCTCAGTATTTATGTAAATTAGTTAGTAATGTATTTGCATATATTATAAAAGTGACAATGTGGTCAGTCCTGCATAATCTTGTCTTATATAAACTGATGTCAAAAATCAATAGATTAATTGTCTAGATGTAAATTCTACTGATTTGTATTATTCAAGTCAATTGTATTTCTTCATTTTCTAAATAAAACTAATCTAATTTAAAATGTTCTCGTTTATTTGTTTTTTGTGAGATATTGCAATGTGTGAAGTGGATATGAAAGCCTCTTAAGGCATACACAGGAAAAGAAGAAACTCACCGGAAATGAAATACAAATGAAGATCTACTGAAGTTATAGCCCCTGCCCCACCCCACCTGCCATGCCCCCACCCCCATTTGTCTGTATCTTATATATTTTGTCTGACCATGTAGTGCATATGCAACTATGATGTATATAGTTATGAATTAGATGAAACTAATTAGATTATTTTAAAGTGACCTTAAAGATGACAAATATGTATTTATTTTAAAAGAACAAATGAGTGATGAATGAATGAAAAAATTTTCTCACCAGGTAACAAAATATCAAGCTACACTTTCAAAGAACACACATATGTTATCATTAATGCATGTACCAACTTATGTGAAATTAGCAGCTTGTATTCGTATGATATTGCCTAATTGCCAACGCCATTAATATGCAAATTAGTGATTACAATATACAGATTGGATATGTGCAATTATTTGTTATTGTTACGAAATT
>NC_135567.1:17225305-17227805 GCF_964340395.1 Glandiceps talaboti | reverse complement strand
AGATACAAATGAAAGACCATTTGCCTGTAAAACGTATAGTATAGGGTTCATTTAAAGTAGTGGTCTTGATATAGACATGAAGATACACACAACTTAGACCATGTACATGTACCGAGAGCGATAAGGATTCTATCAATGTGATATATTGAATGCACACTTAAGGATATCGGCAAATGAAAGAGCATTTATATATAATGAGTGTGATAAAGGGTTTAATCTACGGAGTACTCCGAAAAGAACATGCGGGGATACACACAAAGTAAAGACCATTTATACATACAGAGTAAAGGGTTTAATGTAGATAGCTATATGTTTAAAAAAAGTCTGGAGAATTCACACTGAAATACTGAATATACTGAAATATTTAATGTAAACAAAATTTGTGGATAATATTTTTGGTCATTATGAAAAATGATTATTAATAACGCATGAAAGGATGAACAGGAATTATGGATTACATATAAATTGTAAGAGTGTATGGATAATGATTTCAAAAATGAACATTTTTTAAAAAGGCAAATCAAATTACAAGAGTCATTTTGAGTTATAAGTGGATTTGCATACTTGTATAATATTTACACTTTATATTTTCATGACTAACACTTGACCTGGACATTGACTTTAGGGTGACCCTGGTCAGAGTTGTTTACCTTGTGTCTAAATCAGTGAGTGTTTAACTTTTTATGTAAATTTCTTTGACTTATTGATTTACGTGAATTATGATATTTCTTCTGTGTGAAATAAACAGGTTTACATAATTTTCTTTCATTTGGTTTTGTGAGGTAATAGTATGCTTTGAACGAGAAATCTAAGCGAGTCAAATTGAAAGTTGTTAACAATTAGATATATCATTTGTATTTATATGATGAAACACATGCCATTTTACTAATTATGTGTGTGTGTGTGTGTGTGTGTGTGTGTGTGTGTGTGTGCCTTACGATTAAATCCATGCCATGAACCATATATTTTATGATCTCCTTCAGACCATCATTATTTTGGGTGCCCCCCCCCCCCCCCATTGTACCCATATTTTTGTGCCCTCTTTATTTCTACTCGGTCTCCCCACCCAAAAGTCTGCTTGTTCATTAAACATCATTACGGACCAAACTATTTGGCAGTTTTTATTTAGAGGTAGTGTAGAAATGACACAGTGTTGCTAGGCAATAGACGAGCACTTTAATACCAATTATTCTGTTGATTGGTGATGGATGAGAGTGAGGACTTGTTGATGACGTGAAAAACTCATAAAAATGCCTAAGAATGTCAAATTTGCATATATTTATTATGACCATAATGCTACAACGGCAAGTGGCTGGATAACTGAGACTCGTGCAAATACAGTTTTAACAGGTGTCACTGCTTGATGGCGCTGTTCTGTTGACCATTGTTGTTTTCCTTGCTTCAGGCCTTCCCTCTCCTGAGAGCGTCGTGGAGGGCTCCCTACTGTCGTAGTTCTATAACGCAGTGATCACGGCGCCCTCTGGAGAGGCAAGACTCGTGTATTCTTTAATGTGTAAACAGCGTGCGTGAATATCAACATTGCAACTTTGCAATCACAGAACATCTGATTAATCAGCGGTCGGTACACTAAAAATGAACTTCCCCTTGTCATCAATGACGGTATTTAACAATAACACATTTGACTTGCTGAAGTTGTACGGCGCGGTGACAGATCATCTCGTCCTATGACAAGTTAAACGGCACCCCTGGTAGTATTTAGTGATTAGTGTACCACTGAAAACAAAATGTACCCTACCATTGACAAGACAAAATGTATGTTAGTCACAACTCGACAGAAAAGAATATACTTGTCACGTTGTGACTAGAATGTGAAAACTGTATGAATATTCAAAGTGAAAAGTTGTTGGAAATACAGTACTCATAAACAATTATTTGTCGTGGTTATCACGTAGTCACGTGATCAGTCTAGGAATAATGGAATTGTTACACTGTGCTACAATGTATTCAATCAAAGATGTTTACGTCTGCATCTGCCTTGCGCGTGCGTACTAAAGCAACGAAAACACGTCAGTCGAGCTCGTCAGTCGCGACAACACTGTACTGTGGTCACTTTGAATGTGACACAGCTGAGAGATTATGGATAATTTATCAATATTTTTGTAACAATGGAAGGTATGGAAGGCTACCAATCACAAACTATATCCAGTGTCATTATTTGAACAGCACGGGTCACTCAGTCGACAATAATGGAACTCGGAACTATATCTCAGCCCACCAAACTGAACTATGATTCGTATGAAAGCACGAAAATGAAGCAGACGACAGTTCCCAGCTGTGTAGAGTTTTGTCAGATTTTATTTCCTCTTACAAATTACAACACATATGCTCAATAACCGATGACACCTGGTACTCAAATGTGTGGACCCTGAATATTGAAGTTGTTTGGATAAAAGAGAAAGACCTGAGAGTAAATCATATTTTTGAGCGAAACGTGTTTTGCAGACTTCATGGGCGCAACAATTTCCATATCTCCTCCTAC
>NC_135567.1:17142805-17220305 GCF_964340395.1 Glandiceps talaboti | reverse complement strand
GCCCCCACAGTTACCGCCGTTGTTGTAGAAACAGTTACAGAATGTAAACACAGATATATGCGCATATACATTCATAATATGGTAATAATAATACATAATAACACACTGGTAAAACCTAATAAGGCAAGAGTACTACCTAATAAGGCAATAATGATACCTAAAAAGGTAAAAAAAAATACATATAGCAATAATAATAACTTATAAGATAATGCCTAATAAGGCAATAATAATACTTAATAGGGTAACAATAATAATACCTAATAGGGCAATAATGATACATAAAGCATTAATACCTAATAAGGCAATTATAATATATAAGACCAAAATTTTACCTAACACAATCATGATACCTAATAAGGCAATAATAATACCTAACAAGGTAATAATAATACCTAATAAGGCAATAATAATATATCATGTGACATTAGTAACATTTAACAAGGCAAGTTGTTTTTAAATAATTACCTTTTAATAAGGATTGATTTGTTAAATGTGTTTAGTGTCGTTTTATTGCCGGCATCTTTCACAAATGGTTTTAGTGGTGGTGTGTTCATTCTGATTATACGAAAAAAAAACAGTGATGATGACAACAACAAGAATAATAATAATAATAATAATAATAATAATAATAATAATAATAATAACAATAACAACAACAACAACAACAACAACATCGTCATTGGAATGGATAGTCAAACAATTGTACATCTTATAATGGAGGATACTTTTGTCGATGACGCTTTGCTTATATAAGCCATGTTTTACGAATACAGCGCCATCATCGACTTTACCATGTTGTGTTGTTACAAGAGCTTATACTGAATATCCTTGTTACCATTATTGGAAAGCATTGTTTATCTCATCCTCGATTGTCTCAATATCTAGCGCCACCAACGACTCTCTATCTGTCGACATCAACGGCTGTCTTATTATCTACCGCCGCCACCAATGACTGTTTTAATATCTAGCACCACCAACGATGGTCTTAAAATCTAGCGTCACCAACGACTATCTTACTATCTAGCGCCACCAACGACTATCTTACTATCTAACGCCACCAACGACTATCTTACAATCTAGCGTCACCAACGACTATCTTACTATCTAGCGTCACCAACGACTATCTTACTATCTAGCGTCACCAACGACTATCTTACTATCTAGCGTCACCAACGACTATCTTACTATCTAGCGACATCCAGAAATATGTCTAACTATCTAGCGCTGCAAACAGCTATGCTTTCCTATCTCGCAGATAAGGAAACTTACCTAAAGACTGCTTCACTCTTATCTATCTGTTGACCACAGCTAGAATTAAGTATAACACCACTACCACCAACAAGACTACATGATTTCCATGATGTCTTCCCAAATTCATCATCCTAAAAAAATACCACAGATTTAAAATATTTATAGCAGTAAAAGAGCCATATATCACTACAACATTTACAGCTAAAATGATGTAGGCTTGGTGTTTCACGCATGTGACATGATATTTACAGCTAAAATGAAGTAGGCTTGGTGTTTCACGCATGTGACATGACATTTAATACACACTCAACTTCTAAGGTAAAAGGAAAAATTATATGCGATTGGGTGATCTGTTGATAATCACTGAGTTAGAAATAAACAATTGAAGCCAATAAAATTATTAAGTCCATGTGTAATGTTTTCATCAGAAGACTGTTTTTAGTGCACTGTGAACGTCTAGCCATGTCAATGTGATTGGGTAAAGGATCCTGCTGTGTTTATTGTGTCTCTGTTATTGTTAGTCTAGAGTTGAAATATGTATGTCTAGCTCTGTGTCAAAAACGTAATGTCCCATGAGTGGAACACCAAGCTTACACCATTTTAACTATAATAGAGGGAAAGGGGATGGAGATTCTATTGGGTATGGGTTTTTTTTTCTCAAGGGAGACCCGGTCTTTCTCACACGAAAGCATCACACGTGACTTGTACTACCTTGGTAGCACATTTTACTTGGACTACAAGGAGATGTACGCTACCTCTGGTAGAAGATTGTATATTTCGGACGTCATCTGGGAGACAACATTTTGCGATGCCAACGTCAGCTTAATCCCAACTGGGTGATTTAATTTATTCAAACTAAAATCTTCCATTTCCATCGAACGCAAATTTTCCCTGAAAAGAAAAAGGACAGTCACATTTCTATTTTTCCTTATTTTCAGTGTGATATAACATGATTATTTAGGGGGTCACTGACAAGTACATGACAATACTTTAACTTTTTTAAGTTATCAAAATTACCAGTCATTTTGATCTATCAGTCTGCCTCTCCTACTCTCGCAAAAATAAAGAGGAGTAAATACCACTTAACAAAAGATATGCTCCCCTCCCTCCCTCCCTCCCCCCCCACACACACGCTCTCTCTCTGTGTCGCTGTCTCTATCCCTCCCTCCCCTCCCACACACGCTCTCTTTCTGTGTCTCTGTGTGTGTGTCTCTCTCTCTCTCTCTCTCTCTCTCTCTCTCTCTCTCTCTCTCTCTCTCTCTCTCTCTCTCTCTCTCTCTCTATAGAATATTAATTTCAGCAAACGTGAAATCTTCTTACCTAATAAGGTCTCTGTTACGAAGATTGTGTTTCCATGGTTTCAGAAGTAGTTCAGTAATATTCCTGATAAACGAAGACGAATTTCTTTGTTCTAGTGGAAATCTTTTCGTAATGTTGATTGGTAAACAAGGTGTATAGGTCTCAAAGTTTTCTTCTTGTGGGAAGTCGTTAGGTAATAGTAAGTTGTGTTTTTGCCAAGTGTCGTTTTCGTTTATAGTTTGACTGCAAAGAGAACAACTATATTACTGGAAGAATTAACTGCCCGTTTTGCAATGTAGTAACCATGGTAACAGACGAGTAATCCTCTTGGTTATCAGTTGGAAAGTAAACAATTAACCCCATGCCGACTCAAACTTCATTAATCAATAATCACATGACACATGCACACACACATACATACATACATACATACATACATACATACATACATACATACAGTGTTTTATACAACAAAATACTTCAAACACTTCATGTATAGTTACATTTCATATTATTTTGAAAACAACAATTGCAGAGTTTAACACTACGAATCATGCCATGAAGAAGTTAACAGTGTTATGTAACAGTTTCATTGCCTTTTCAGTACCGCTTTTCTGTAATATTGGTATATTTTATTTATGGCCCGATGGCCTCCAAATACGTAATAAATAGACCACAATTCAAAAACAGAAAAGACATTAATAGAGTCACACTCATTTTAAAACTCAAAAACACTACGAACCAGCGAGGCGTCGAATTTTTAAAACCAAGGATATCAAAGAGATATTGGAGTCGAAATTGTTTGGTTCCGATTACGCTCAAATTTATAATAGGTGAGGTACGTAGGTAGATTTTTTATTTTATTTTATAATTACTTTGCGTGTTTGTAAGTGTCTAGTTCAGGTAGTTATGTTTTCCGTCGCATTCAATATGGTATCTGTATTATTGGTTTCTTCTCATCAGATGTACAGCCGTTACAGATTTTATATTGTCTTTTAAGTTGATGTCAGTTTCCACATCCGCTCTTTCTGGCGAGATGTCACAATTTTCGTGATTTTATTATTTTTTCTCGAATATATATTTTAAAAAATAGGGTCGACAGTGAAAAACTAGTTGGAGTCGGGTAACCGGAACCAAATAGCTTTGTTTTAGGCCTTACTAGAATACTACTGCTCTGTGAATTTTGTTGACATTTGCGATATGCTTCGTGTGTGAGTTACGGCTTGGATGTCATGTGTGATACAAAACACATTTATACAAGCCCGCGGAGTATTTATTCATCTTTTCTTTTTCCTTTCCTGTATCAACAATTTTAAGCCTTCTACATTTGTCACAATGGTTCTCGGCTAGTGTAGATGTTAGGTGTAAATGGTAACGATACTGTATAGGAACTAGACTATGTGAGTGGAGGTGTAAATGGTAACGATACTGTATAGGAACTAGACTATGTGCGTGGAGGTGTAAATGGTATGATACTGTATAGGAACTAGACTATGTGAGAGGAGGTGTAAATGGTAACGATACTGTATATGAACTAGACTATGTGAGTGGAGGTGTAAATGGTAACGATACTGTATAGGAACTAGACTATGTGAGTGGAGGTGTAAATGGTAATGATACTGTATAGGAACTACACTGTGAGTGGAGGTGTAAATGGTAACGATACTGTATAGGAACTAGACTATGTGAGTGGAGGTGTATAAATGGTAATGATACTGTATAGGAACTAGACTGTGAGTGGAGGTGTAAATAGTAATGATACTGTATAGGAACTAGATAATGTGAGTGGAGGTGAAAATGGTAACGATACTGTATAGGAACTAGACTGTGAGTTGAGGTGTAAATGGTATCAATACTGTATAGGAACTAGACTAGTGAGTGGAGGTGTAAATGGTAATGATACCGTATAGGAACTAGACTATGTGAGTGGAGGTGTAAATGGTAACAATACTGTATAGTAACTAGACTATGTGAGTGGAGGTGTAAATGGTAACGATGCCGTATAGGAACTAGACTAGTCCACGGCCGATTCCCGATCTGTGCAATAGATCTAAACGTCGCCAATGTCTGGTATTCCATAGTCCTGCATGTTCCTATACGGTATCATTATAATTTACACCTCCACTCAGAGTATAGTCAAAGTCGTTACTCTAGAAGTCCTGAGATGCATGAGATACAATTTTAAATTCATCCACAGCCACGCACCTAGACTGTCGACAGTCGCTCGCGCCTTTTTTTCCTACGTTTTATCTAAACTTAAGTCGTCGCCGTGCTCCGATCCGGCGGAACACTACTATAATCGCATACTGATATCGAGGGCCGAATCAGCGATTCTAAAAGTAGTATTGCGCCGGATCGGAGCGCCGCAACGACTTAAGTTTATATAAAGCGTAGGGGAAAAAAGGCGCGAGCGACTGTCGACAGTCTACCACGCACCCACAGTCATTAACATCATGTCTTTGTTAAACAATCACAGAATTTTAACCAATAACACAGTCCCTCAATAAGTTAGTGTGCATTTTATATAATGTCCAAATATGGTATATTGGTCAGCTCAGGATGTAGTCCATCAGCTAGCCCTCGGATGTTCTTCCGATAAAATACGACACACAGCCGAACAACGCTATCGAGGATGGAACATCCGAGTTCGGGCAAGCCCTCACATGCGAACTTCGTTCGCTTATAGTTATAGCATCGACAGAAAGCCCGAACGTGTAGCAGCAAGACTACTCAGGATGCTACTTATAGTATACAATGTTTACGTCACTATAGCAGTTGGGGTTCATTGATTAGATTGACAACTTTTTGTGCTGATTGAGAGACTTTGACCAGCTAGATTTAGTTTCATTAGAGACCAAGTTTACATCTAGACTATGATCTGTACAATAGAACTAAACAACTCTAATTATAATCACAATAACATTGAAAGGTCACCAATGGCTGATCATCACCTGTATGGCCACCTTACACAATAGTTCACATTCATAAACATATTTCCAGTTCCCCTGACAAAACAGTTCTTATCAAATCATGAAATGTAATGCAAGTCTCTGCTGTACCAACATGCTGTGCTAAATGTTATCAATGCAATTCATTTGTTTACTTTGCCTGTTTGTAACAAGTTCCGTATGTTAACACAGTCTTGTGTCTGCAGTTGTATATCCGTCTGACCCGGAACTTAGTGGTATGAATAGGTGATGACAAAGCCTGTCAAACCATGGATCTATTATCTCAATAATAATAGATCCATGGTCTAACAAATACATGTAGAACACTGCTCGTTAGAAGATCGATGGTTAGCCCATAGACTTGTCTTGTAGTTAAATATATCTGAAGAAAAATCTATCCACAGAGCTTCTTGAGAATGATAGTAACAGTGAGACAAACATATGGGTTAATAATTCGTTTGAGACCGTCGTATAGTAATCAACAAACTAGTCAACCTGAAAATTTATGAGATTTGTCATCACCATACCTGTGAGTTGGTAACGTGGAATTTACTCCCATGACGTCATCCTTCAGAATCTTCTCCTCACATCGATCACGGAGCATGAGGAGATTGAAAAACAAACTCAGCAGAAAAAGTGCACCGTATATCCTTCGACAACCTTTACTAAATGTTGGACTGAACATCTTGATTCCCTCACACCTATACAGCTACATGTACTTAACAATACATGCAGTGCAATTCGTTGACTAAACAATGAATGCTTACATGGTGCAGACCATCACATGATAGAACTATTGAAAACAGGTACATAATGGACAAAGGCTAATTGGTATGAGAACAAAAAGAGTCTTCCCCAGAGTCGTTACGATTACGTAACCAACTAGTTAAGATAAGGTTGGGGTCAGACTTTACGGTGGGGGGGGGAATTGGGGCATGGAAGAAATTGAGGGTTCAAAGGGGGGGGCAAGAAAGTCTGAAAGGGGCAGGGTGAAATATTTTGCTCATGATTTGATCCAAATTAAACCTCAGGAGCGATCGTTTACCGTGTAGATTAAAAATTTCCTCGCAGCTTCGCCACAATACCTATATTCAGTGATGAGTTGGGTAACACTGGGCAACGCGAATGTATTTGTGTATGCCTTCCTCTGTCTGTCTGTCTGTCTGTCTGTCTCTGTCTCTCTCTCTGTCTTTCTCTCTCTCTCTGTCTCTCTCTCTCTCTCATCTATGTGTCTCTGTTTGCAAATTGTACACTTCATTTACCTACCATACATTTAATTCTGAGGCAGTATAGCTACGCAAACGTGTGTGTCTTCCAATATATCTTTGAATAGGTAAGTAATGTAGGTAATATAGCCATACAGTTGTATAATGATGTATTGACTCGAGTAAATTGGGGTATTGAAAACAATTATCAAGTACTCTGTGGCTTTCGATAATGCGTATGGTTGAAATGTTATGCCATTAAATGGCCTCGTACATGTCCTTATTTTTTTTAAAGTGCTTACTGTGGGAGGGGACACACCCACCCTACTAGCTATCATGGGCGATGCTGTTTCTTCCCAGAATCAAGATTGAAAGAGAAAGCCCAGGCATCCCCAAGTTCAGCTCAATGTGAGTCCTTTTTCGCAAAGCCTACATATATTTGTAAAGAAATCTCTCAATGTTATGTATGGATGCTGAAGTTGATTTCCACTGTTAGTTTAATGTAGTTTACCATACTATACTATGCATCTCTGATGTGGAGGGGCAACTGTATAATTACACATTAATATATGTGTAGCCGGGAGGGAGGGGGCTACGATTTTTTTTTGAACAAAACAATTTCTCCCCAGCCCCACCCTCTCCAGTAAATTCTGACCCCAGCCTAACCGATAGATAGTCAATGCCAAGTCTAGTACCATCCAGATGTCAGTAGCCAGCCCTCATCATCGATGGTGTCACAAGTGTGATCAGCGTTATTATGCGTACGCATGACACCTGTATATATGCCCGACCGAATGGTTGTTTCTACTGAGACTTTTTAAGTGGTTGTGAGCTGCACGAGAAATGAAATAATTGAGACAGACAGACAGACAGACAGACAGACAGACAGACAGACAGACAGACAGACAGACAGACAGAGGGAGAGAGACAGAGATTATTTTTTATTGCGACATTTATAGATGTATACAATTAATGTTCTCCTGCGTAAAATCGCATCATATATGTCTATATGTTCATGGTTGAATTATAACAATAATAAAACCCGAGAGAATAAAAAAAAGTTGTTTGGTTCCGGTTACCCAACCCCACCTAGTTTTTTCACGCCGATCCTAACTTTTTTTTTTACGTATTCGAGAAAAAATCTGTATGTATCTATGAAAAAAAATCGTAAACATTGGGAAGTCTTGAAAGAATAGTTGATGCAGAAACTGACATCAAGCTAAAAAAGACAAAATAAACCTATTCTGCCAATCTGTAATGGCTGTACATCTGCTGAGAAGGAACTAATAACACAGAGACCATAAGTAGTAATAGAAATAAGGAAGCTGAATCACTAGAACGACAACCCTGAATTAAGGCATTTTAGCTCTCAAAAATTGTTTAATTTATATTAAATTTTAGTAACTATAAAACATGGCCTTGTCTATAAAAATAAGTCTGCTGAGAAGGAACCAATAACACAGAGACCATATATGAAAAAACAACGGAAAATATAATTTAAAACACAATGACCCCCCTATCCACAATTTTCAAAACAGCATTTAGTAGTCATAGTAGAAGCAGTGAGACGGAAAATCAGACAACACAGCTGTTTGAGTTGCTATAGTTGTGGTTAGTTGAACCAGTGTTAAAGCTGGTGCACACGTCGGGTTTTATTCATGTAATCGGTATTGTCAGACTTCTCAGTGAGGCAATTGGCTGGTAAAGAGTTCGGTTGCACTTCAACAATAGCTATAATCCGATTCGGAAGGAAAGTGGTCACCACAAGTTTTCCGTTTTCAATGAACAAGAGTCCTAAGGACAATAAACGAGAAACATATTGTCTAACTCGACGCACATTTTACTAAAATTGCTTGGTCGTTTGCTTGTTATACGGTTTCCAGGCTCTCTTTGCTTACAGTTGTAAATACATTTATTAAAACCATATACTTCAGTAACTCGGACCAGCTTTTCTCACCTTTTATAATTTGTAAGATAAAATGAAAAGATGTACATCAATTATCACTATAACATTATGATAAGTACTGTGTTCATTGATGACGAGATGGGGTGGTCATTTTGTCATGAAAAGCGTAAGTATATGTATCCTTATGGGGAAAAATATCAAAAAGACCACCCAGTGTTTGACACGTTGACGCGCCCTTAGCCTAGCCTATTGTGAAGATAGGGGTTACCGCTTGATGGCGCTATTTGGTTGACCTCTTTGTTGTGTTTTCGTACTTCAAGCTTCAGTAAGACTTGAGTCGTCAGTGCTTCTGTGTGTTTTTGAGCTGTGTTGCAGCATTAATATCAACCCTGTAAATTATGAAGTCGGAACATCTTATTAATTAATGGTAGGTATACTATGTAATTTTACATCTCATTTTGACGAAAATCTACTCGACAAGCTTGCCTGATAAGTCGGGAATTCGTGCCGAGAGCTAGACTTCGGCACTCAAAGTTCGTGCCTTCGGCAATCGCAGTTCCTATCAGTACGCATTAGTATCCATAGTCTATCTGCTAGACCTCGGATGTTCTTCCGATAGAATACAACACACGACCGAACATCGCTATCGAGGCTGGAACATCCAAGGTCTAGCAAATGCCATCAGGATATAAATAACTGCCAATCACTGGAGAACCGTATTAGCGACAAGCACGAACAGAGGACAATAGCTATTTTTTCATGCATATTCATCTTAAGGAGGGGCTTGTAAAAATAACCACCAATGTGTTAACTAAAATGTGTGAATGACAACGTCTACACACTCATCAAACACAATTACTATAAACTGATAAGACATAGTAATGTCGGATGACGTAAATGTGTTTGTCAACACCTGCATGCAGAGATTGAATATATTAAAGTATATATATGCATACATGGCCCAACGCACCGCTTAACGTAATCTGAATGGAATGTCCGGTCTGAAAATGACATTTGCTAGACTGTTCGGGCAAGCCCTCACTGCGAACTTCGTTCGCTTATGGTATCGAAAGAAAGCCCGAACGTCTAGCAGCAAGACTATAGTATCCAGTGCTACGTAGCGAGGCGATGACTTTGATTTAGATGAAATGTAGCAAAAAAGGCACGAACGACTGTCGACAGTCTCTTTTCGAACATATACTCTGTTTTCTGACAAATAGTGAATAGTGACTCGTCCAGGCCACGATCGTAAACATTTTATCCGAAACTGTCATAATATCAAGTATGCGTAAAAAGACCAGGTCATATGTGGGGTCAAAGGTCATACTATTAACCCACTAGAATATCATTTCGTTGCCATGCAAACCTATAAATATCTCACGTTAATATCTTTCTCCCAGACAAATACCACTCATTACAAATACCTCAGACCACTAATTTTTTAGTGGTCTGAGCAAATATAAACATTTCAAATACAAACAACATCACACTCCTGCTGACAAGCAGGCATTGTATTAGTCCTGCTTGCATACGGTGTAATCCGGGACTCGATTCTGACAATTGTCCCGTGTTTAGGGTTGTGTCAGTAATATAGACCCGTGCACTATCTGCAAGCAGGACTAGCATTATATGTGTACACACACGTCACTATGGGGTCGAACCATGCAAGGAGAGTGGAATTCTTTCTATCATTAATTTGTATGTGTCAAAATCTTAGCCTGCAGTTGTTCAAAGGACGTGTTTGTGTCTGTGTATCAGTTAGGGTTGGATGGTATTGTTTATGGCCGAGTCTAGTACCACCCAGGTGTCAGCAGCCGGCCCTCACTGGAGAGACTACTGCCACTGCGGTGGCACAAGTCATTCCTCAGTGAAACGGCTAGTGCCACCATCCACAATACCCCAGGCCACGATTTTTCTTGAGCTGAACATCTCCCAACAAATAAATCACACAGAACTCTTCAAATGCTTCCATTTTACCTTAAAACACCACATAGAAGGCTATTATTTAAGTTCTTGCACAGCACACAACCACTCAAAACAGTCTCTGTAGTGATGGTGGCACAAGTGTCAGCATATGCATGACATCGGTACATGCCCGGCCAAATGGCTATCGCTATGGTGACTTTTTGAGTGGTTTTGTGCTGCACGAGAAATGAAATAATTAGTTTGCATTTGGTATTATAAGGTAGAATGGAAGCGTTCGAGGAGTTCTGTGTGATTTATTTGTTGGGAAATGTTCAGTGACGAGAAATATCATGGGTGGTGGCACTAGACTTGTCATTGAGGATCTGCTACTGCCACTGCAGTGGTACTTGACACTCTGATTGTTTATATTTGTAAGTGGTCTATGGGAAGCCTGTTTCTTATCTATCTAAGTTGTTCTTAGGGAACATAAAATGTGTATGATACAAATAGTGAGTCTTTTGGCAACCCTTTGATATCTGCTGTATTTTAGGGAGATATGACAAAAATTAAGACATCTCAAAATCAATTAAGCATTTTTGGAAAGCTTTACAATGACATGAGGACTTTTGTTTACAAGCAAGAGAACATCCAGTTGTACACCAAAGGTACTGTGTACAATAAAAGTTTTTATTTGTGTGATAAATGTTCGCGTAAGATTTATTTTCGCTAATTTCGCTACAAAACAAAAAACGAGAAAATAAGTAGTAGCGAAAATATATATTTCTGCATAATGCAATGTACCAGTATGGTTATTAGTGAAAATTAATCTTTGTGAACTACATGAAGACTGTAAAATCGCAAAATTTTCTAGTCGTGAAAATATGCAGGTTTACAGTATGACATCAAAGGCACAAATGTTATAACTGAACAAAATGGGTAATCATATATGTATGGTTTTCTAACAGATGCTGAACTCTTAGATGATAGAGGTGTCCACAAGACATGGAGAAGATTACAGTCAAGAATGAAGATTCCAAGAAATGCAACCTGTGTCATAATCATGAAGAAAATGGATATTTGATGGAGTTACCTCATTTTTCTGAGGAAGAAATCGTTGTGAAAATTGGAGAAAATAGACCAGAGAGACAGGAAGTAAACATGGACATCACACATTATTCATCAAATATATTTCATCATTCTGATAAACGTTTGCAAGTCAAGGTTGAAACCAAACCAAATGTTGGAGCAGAAGTTGTCTCCTCAATTGATACAGTGAACGAGGATATGCAAATAAAGATAGAAGATGGTGTGATACCAGATGACCTTGACATTGACACTGAACAAAATTATTGGAAAGTAACAAGTGAAGACTTTCAATACTCTGTACAAACTGTGAATAGCAAGGCAACTGAACAACTGACCACAGTGGAAGACCCAGACTATAACAAGGCAACTAAACAACTAATTACAGTGGAAGACCCAGACTATAACAAGGCAACTAAACAACTAATTACAGTGGAAGACCCAGACTATAACAAGGCAACTAAACAACTAACAACAGTGGAAGACCCAGACTATAACAAGGCAACTAAACAACTAACCACAGTGGAAGACCCAGATTATAACAAGGCAACTAAACAACTAACCACAGTGGAAGACATAGACTATAACAAGGCAACTAAACAACTAACCACAGTGGAAGACATAGACTATAACAAGGCAACTAAACAACTAACCACAGTGGAAGACCCAGACTATAACAAGGCAACTAAACAACTAACCACAGTGGACGACTGTAGCATGTCAACAGGAGTTCATGGAAATTCTACTGGTGTTTCTATAAACCCATTTCCTATAGGGATACAGCAAGTTGGTTTTCCCTGTTCTTTGAATCCAGCAGAAGGCCATGGACATGATACCCAGAAATACAACAGTGCAATGACAGCAACTACTGAGGAACACATTACAAACAAAAGACCATTTGTATGTAAAGAATGTGGTAAAGGGTTTAATAGAAATAATTATCTCAAAAAGCATTTGATTATACACAGAAATGACAGAAGATTTGTTTGTCAAGAATGTGGTAAACAGTTTAACCACAAGTGCAATCTGAAAGTGCATATGATGATACACAAAAATGAGAGACTGTTTGTTTGTCCAAAGTGTGGTAAAGGGTTTAATATAAACACTACTCTGAAGGATCACATGAGGGTACATACAAATGAGAGACCATTTGTATGTAAAGAATGTGGTAAAGGGTTTCATCAAAGAGGGGGTTTGAATGTACACGTGAGAATTCACACAGATGAGAGACCGTTTCCTTGTAAAGAGTGCGGTAAAAGATTTAATAACAGCAATGCTCTGAAAGTGCACATGAGGATACACACAAATGAAAGACCATTTATATGTAAAGAGTGTGGTCAAGGATTCAGTCACAGTAGCTCTGTGAAAAGACACATGGCGATACACACAAAATGAAAAGAATGCGTATGTGAATATGGTGGGGGTTCAATAGGGAACATATGTATATATATATATATTATATATATATATATGTGTGTGTGTGTGTGTGTGTGTATGCTTACAAGGTGGTAATTCCACAGGGAGCAGTGAGCATGTAATTGATTGATCATTCGATTAATTGATTCATTTATTGAGTGATTGGTTGGTTGGTTGGTTGATTGATTGATTGATTCAATGATTCAATGATTAATTTTTGTGATGCAATAAAACTTATTTATTTTTGTGATATTGATCAATGGAAGGATGAATTTTGATGGTGAAATAAATCAAATTTTTTGTGTGATATTGATTAATTGACTGATTAATTTTTGTTTACCCAATTCTCGACAAGGAAGGCAAGTAAATGTTTTTTTATAGTAAGTATCAAAGTCATTTAGATTCATTTTGATTCCATTCAGTGCTCTAAAGTTAGAAATATACGTGTGTAAAATTGGCCCGCATAGTCAACAAGCTAACTAACTTGATGTAATGGTCGCATGTTTGGCTAATTGGAGCGAAAATCTTCTCGCCAAATGTTTTGTGATTTGGCGAGCGGGCAGCGGAAACACAGAATGGTATCATACTTCAGTCAGTCTTGTTTACTCATGATAGATCGATGCCGCTGTTTGATACCGACTACAAACTGTCAGTCTTGTTTACTCTATGATAGATGACGCTGTTTACTATCTGTAAACTGCCAGTCTTGTTCACTCTATGATAGATGGCGCTGTTTACTATCAACTGTAAACTGCCAGTCTTGTTCACTCAATGATAGATGGCACACTGTTTACTATCAACTGTAAACTGTCAGTCTTGTTCACTCTATAATAGATGGCGCTGTTTACTATCAACTGTAAACTGTCAGTCTTGATCACTCTGTGATAGATGGCACTGTTCACTATCAACTGTAAACTGCCAGTCTTGTTCACTCTATGATAGATGGCGCTGTATAGGTATAATCATTTGAAGTTCAAACATAATCCATGGTCACCAGTCAGTGAAAGTTTGTAGAATGTATTAAAGTGTAGACACATACTCTTCCGATATTACCCAAAATGTAGTCAATATACTGAAGCAGTTATCCTGTATATGTTTTTTCAATGATTTTCGTTCTTTATTTCATCAAATCAGCTGTAAACTGTCAGATTCTACCAACTTTCACTAGCTGGTGACCATGGATTTTGTTTGAACTTCAACAGATTATACCTTGTGTAGTGGTGTCTATCTCAACCTGAAACCTTACAGTAGATATGATTTGGAGAGAGAGAGAGAGAGAGAGAGAGAGAGAGAGAGAGAGAGAGAGAGAGAGAGAGAGAGAGAGAGAGAGAGAGAGAGAGTGAGAGAGAGAGAGAGAGAGAGGGGGGAGAGAGAGAGAGGGGAGAGGGAGAGGGGGGGCATGCATACATACATATTACGATGGTAATTGAGCCTTCGGTTTAGTAAGATAGACACAAACTAAAACTATTGTCGCAACATGTTGGTACAACTGTAATAAGCTCTTGAATGGACGTTTGTTTAATTATCGTCTCAGTAGGGAGTTCAAGTTCCATAGTGTTTTCCAACTTCCATGGCCATGTTTACTGTGTATTCATGTGTTGGGTCTATGATGTAATACACTATGTTGATAACAGGGTGACAACAGAGGAACTATCACCCACTTGTGTCATCTACCACATTGAAGAGCAATAGATTTAGTTTGCGTCTATCTTAGAAAACTGATGGCTCGATTACCAGTGTCGTACGTACGTACGCACGCACGTACGTAAGTACATACATACATACATACAATGTCATACATACATACATACATACATACATACATACATACATGCATACATGCATACATACATACATACATACATACATACATACATACATACTTATATACAGACACAGACAAAGACTGACAGACTGAGACAGAGAGGTAATATATCTAATAATATAATCAGAATATAGTTGAGATATACATAATGTGGCTACAGATAGCTGGATGGATAGAGATAGATTGATTGATTGATAGCTAGATGGATGGATGGATGGATGGATGGATAGATGGATGGATGGATGGATGGATGGATAAATAAATAGATAGATGGATGGATAGATAGATAGATAGATAGATAGATAGATAGATAGATAGATAGATAGATAGATAGATAGATAGATAGATAGATAGATAGATAGATAGATAGATAGATAGATAGATAGATAAAGAGTAAGACGTATAAAATATATTAATTTTACGTTTTTAAAAAAGTCAATTCTTTGGAATAATCTTTCTATTTTAAAAATTGTAACATTTTATTTTTCTATTTTATTACAGTTAATTACTTAAGATTATTCTCAACATCTCAATTCTCAACATCTCAATTTTCGAAACAAGAACAACACATAACCGAACTCAATGACGACTCTCCAAACCAACCAATAGACCCTCGGATAAATCTTGTCATTTTTTCTACGTCATCTTGATTGACAGTTTGTTGTTTAACTGAATTTTACAATAAATAAACATATTACCGTGAGAACAAATAGCCATGGCAACTAGTGTGACATAATGACAGTACTGTGGATGACATGAATGAAGGGGACTGATGTATATATTGACTCCGTATATGTACTTGAGCTTATCAATTCATTTTTTTCAGAACAGCCCTCTAAAGGTCATCTCCTAGCAACCCCCAAAATTGATTTTGGGGCTTTTTTACATCGTAAGTATTTTTTTACCCCAAAATCTCCTAAAATCAACTTTGCTGCTTTTTAGATCGCAAAATATTTTTTTTACCCCAAAATTTCCACACAAAAAAAAATTTGCAACAAAATATCCAGTCACGTCAATATCCACACACACAAAAAAAAGAGAAAGAGGAAACATTAACAATATATATAATATATGTGATTAATTAGTCCTAACAAATTGTTTGGTTCCGGTTGCCTGACTCCACCTACTCATTCACTGCCAGCCAATTCAAAAATCATAATCGCGAAAACCGTGAATATCGCAAGCTTCAAGAAATAGTGGATGCGAAAATGGACATCAACTTAAAAAGACAATATAAAACTGTTCTTCCAATCTGTAATGGCTGTACATATGTATACAACAAATAAAATAAAAAATCAACTCCACCCCACACATTCTAAAATTGAGCGTATAAATCGGAGCCACACACGTGTACATTTTTTTTGTTAGGCCTTATTTAATACCTGACACTAGTCCTGCTTGCATACGGGGGAATTCGGGACTCGATTCTGACATTTGTCTAGAGTCAAGTCAGTAATACAGACTCGTGCACCGTCATGTAAGCAGGACTAACCTGACACCACCTCGATCGTTCGTCGTATCGCCGGAAGTGCCGTTTCCGTAACTAACGACTCGTGTCACGCTACGGAAACTGCACGAACGGTGACACGACAAACGAAGAGGTGATTTCGGGTAATAACCGATTTACATGTACCATATGCCTAAGCTCAGGAGTTCAAAAGGAAAAGAGCGCTGCTTCCAGTGAGTCACGTGACCTGTTATCAGGTGACATTCACGTACACGTGGTCCTGACCCAGCTCTGATCTGACGATCGTCAGTTTCATTAGATTTCGGAGCAACTTTCCATAATTATTTCGAAATATAACATTGGTATTACAGGAAGTTCTTTAAAAGTTACAGTAAACGCTAATAAATCTACCGCGAGCGTAACTTCTGCAGTAGATAGGCTGGTAAGGCCAGAATTAGGGACCGGTCAGTTTCTTTGCCCCGGGGTGGGGCGGTAGATTAGTAGGGGGAGTCACCCTGTTTTTGAAATTGGCAGGGGGGGGGATCACGCTGTTTTGAAAATTGTTGATAGGGGGTCATTGTGTTTTGGATTGTGATGGAAGAAAAAATCCTTTTCTACAATGGCATATAGTCTTGTCTGAGATGTGGTACATGTACTTATTTGCACATATACCAATGTTACAGGCCCATTTAAAAAAAAAATATATTTACGTTAGCTTTTCAAAACTTGGAAATACCACCTCAGAATTATGTAATTTAGAATTATGTGATGGGGGGGGGGGGGGGTGTCAGCCTGTTTTACAGATAGGGGGTCAGTGGCTTTTTGTCGGCTCGATTCGAAAAATCCACTGACATACCCCCCCCCCCGGTGGAAAAAACGGTCCCTTACAAATGAATGGTCAATCATCTGTGTGTATTTATGTGCCTTTTCAAATCACTTCTTTGACTAAACCCTTTACCACACTCTTTACATACAAATAATCTTTCTTTTGTGTGTATTCTCATGTGTACATTGAGACGTCCTTTTCGATTAAAACTTGCACCACAATCTTTACATACATATGGTTTTTCATTTGTGTGTATCCTGATGTGTACATTCAGATCACTTTCTCGATAAAATCCTGCACCACACTCCTTACATATAAACGGTCTTTCAGTTGTTCTTTGCATCAAGTGCATAGTTAGACAACTTTTCTGAATAAAGCCTTTACCACACTCTTTACATACAAATGGTCTTTCGTTTGTGTGGATTCTCATATGTACCTTCAAATTGCTATTGTAATTAAACGCCTTGCCACACTCTTTACATAGGTATAGTCTGTCGTTTGTGTGGCTCCGCAAGTGCTCTCTCAAAGACCCTCTTTGATTAAATCCTTTACCACACTCTTCACATCCAAACGGTCTTTCATTTGTGTGGATCCTCATATGATCTCTCAGAGTACCTTTTTCATTAAACCCTTTACCACACTCTTTACACACAAAAGGTCTTTCATTAGTATGGACCCTCATGTGTCTCGTCAAATTGATGTTGTACTTAAACACTTTACTACACACTTCACATAAAAATGGTCTTTCATTGGTGTGTACCCTCATATGTCTTTTGAGAACAAAATTTCGACTAAACACTTTACCACATTCTTTACATACAAATGTTTTTCCAGTAGAAATGGATTCTTTAGTACTTTTTGTTCTTTCACAGCTATAATGCTGATCGTCATGGTTACCTTCTGGATTTCTCTGATGAGGAAAAAAAGCTTGCTGTATCCCTACTGGAAAGGGATTTTCACAACCATCAGCAAGATTTTTATGAACTCTTTCAGACATACTATAGTCCACAGTGGTTAGTTGTTTAGTTGCCTTGTTATAGTCTGGGTCTTCCACTGTGGTTAGTTGTTTAGTTGCCTTGTTATAGTCTGGGTCTTCCTCTGTGGTTAGTTGTTTAGTTGCCTTGTTATAATTTGGGTCTTCCTCTGTGGTTAGTTGTTTAGTTGTCTTGTTATAGTCTGGGTCTTCCACTGTGGTTAGCTGTTCAGTTGCCTTGTTATAGTCTGCGTCTTCCCCTGTGGTTAGTTGTTTAGTTGCCTTACTATTCACAGTTTGTACAGGGTATTGAAAGTCTTCACTTGTTACTTTCCAATAATTTTGTTCAGTGTCAATGTCATGGTCATCTGGTATCACACCATCTTCTATCTTTATTTTCATATCCTCCTTCACTGTGTCAGTGTAATACATATTTTCTGTAACATTTGGTTTGATCTCTGTCTTAACTTGGAAAGGTTTATCAGAATGGTGAAACACATTTGTTGAATCATGTTTGATGTCCATGTTTAATTCTTTATCATAATAACCCTGGTGGTTGTCATTTTCCTGCTTCACCATCACTTCTTCTCTGTCTTGTCTCTCTTCTTCATCATTCACCAGGATATGTTCATCAGAACAAGAAAGTAATTCAGTCATATTACCCACAATGCTATTTTCTTGACTGCAGTACAGGTTAGTGTTCATAGAATGTTCTTGTTTGACCGTAATCTTCTCCATATCTCGTGGACACCTCTATCATCTATGAGTCAGGTATCTGTACAAACTATGAGTCAGGTATCTGTACAAACTATGAGTCAGGTATCTGTACAAACTATGAGTCAGGTATCTGTACAAACTATGAGTCAGGTATTTGTACAAACTATGAGTGAGGTATCTGTACAAACCATGAGTCAGATATCTGTACAAACTATGAGTCAGGTATTTGTACAAACTATGAGTCAGGTATCTGTACAAACTATGAGTCAGGTATCTGTACAAACTATGAGTCAGGTATCTGTACAAACTATGAGTCAGGTATCTGTACAAACTATGAGTCAGGTATCTGTACAAACTATGAGTCAGGTATCTGTACAAACCATGAGTCAGGTATCTGTACAAACTATGAGTCAGGTATCTGTACAAACTATGAGTCAGGTATCTGTACAAACTATGAGTCAGGTATCTGTACAAACTATGAGTCAGGTATCTGTACACACTGTGAGTCAGGTATCTGTACAAACTATGAGTCAGGTATCTGTACAGACTATGAGTCAGGTATCTGTACAAACCATGAGTCTGGTATCTGTACAAACTATGAGTCAGGTATCTGTACAAACTATGAGTCAGGTATCTGTACAAACTTTGAGTCAGGTATCTGTACAGACTATGAGTGAGGTATCTGTACCGACTATGAGTCAGGTATCTGTACAAACTATGAGTCAGGTATCTGTACAAACTATGAGTCAGGTATCTGTACAAACTATGAGTGAGGTATCTGTACCGACTATGAGTCAGGTATCTATACAAACTATGAGTCTGGTATCTGTACAAACCATGAGTCAGGTATCTGTACACAAACTTTGAGTCAAGTATCTGTACAAACCATGAGTCAGGTATTTGTACAAACTATGAGTGAGGTATCTGTACCGACTATGAGTCAGGTATTTGTACAAACTATGAGTGAGGTATCTGTACAAACTATGAGTCAGGTATCTGTACAGACTATGAGTCAGGTAGCTGTACAGACTATGAGTCAGGTATCTGTACAAACTATGAGTCAGGTATCTGTACACACTGTGAGTCAGGTATCTGTACAAACTATGAGTCAGGTATCTGTACAAACTATGAGTCAGGTATCTGTACAAACTATGAGTCTGATATCTGTACAAACTTTGAGTCAGGTATCTGTACAGACTATGAGTCAGGTATCTGTACAGACAGGTATCTGTTGAATAAACAGAATTGGAAGATTACTCATTATGTCAGATTTCTTCAGTTACAACTTTCCTGCCATTAAAGGGGGCACAAACTGAGTTGATACATATTTGGGCCTTGTTTTTTGTTGTATACATAATAGGTACTCAAAGTAGTTGTACTAACTGGAGTATACTTTAAGTGGCCATATAGATGACAAAGTGGTATATATTTTGGATTTCTTATACACAAAATAACTCTATTATATTTTCCTACTTGAAAAATCAATGTGAAACAACATATACCAAGTCCATGAAGTAATTGAATGAATTGCCAAAAATCAAAAAATGTGCAAAAAGGTTTGTTATTGTCTGTACACCTAATTCAAGCCTTTTGCAATTTACTAACTTACAAACATGGTCTTGATGTACATTGTTTCACAGTGATTTTTTCGAATTAAAAAACATAATAGAGTTATTGTATGATTAAAAAATTCCAAATAAATACCAACTAGTTAACCATACGGCCACTTAACCATGACTTGCAATTAATGGAATTTAAACCTGGTATTAGGTCATAAGTCATAAATGTAGTTATGAAGAACATATTTGCAGTGTTGCAGCCAGCCTTTTGAAAGAGTGGGATGTAGTGTCCCGAGACTTTCATTTGTCTGGGTCATCATAAATCTTTGGGGGACTTAAAAAAAGCGCCAATGGTGTTGTAGCACAACTGTACAGTTTTTAAAAATATTTACTCACATGCTGATCCATGCTAGATATTTGCTGAATGATTATGCAGTTGCCTATCCAACCCTATTGTTTTCTATGCAATACAAAGTATACGCGATCATTTGGCTGTTGCTATAGGTGTGGTCATGTCGCTAAACATATTTGCATACAATTTGCTGTTGGTCATCTATGACAAGTCACTTCCAAAATTGTGGGTCAGGTCCAAAAATGTGTGTCAAATGACCCAAAAACCCCTCTGGCTGCAACACTGTATTTGAACATATTTGATGTATTTCCATTTATAATAGTATGGATTACGGCCTTGCATGACAATTTTGAAAAAATTAAAAAATTTTTTTTTAAATCTACCTACATGCGGACAGTAAATAAAATAAAAGGAAGAATTTCATTGATGGTGTTTTAAAATGTGTTTTAATTCATATGTCTCATCCAATATGTTCATAAGTGTGAAGCATTTAAAGTGTGAGTTCAAAATTTGGTAACATACATAATTTATTCAAAATGTTACATATGCAAATGGTTACAATTCTACAGAACCCCCTTAAGGAACAGAGCTCTTAAATTATATTATGGGGTGATCTCAGGTGATGATACCCCCAATTTGAGCAAAGCCGCTATGTATTCTCAATTTCCTGTTTGCAGTGTGTTATGGCCTATTCTATTCTAGACACTCTCGCCTGCCATCGGGAGCATCGCTAATAACTGTTTTGTATGCACCAATATCTACTGAATAATTGTACTAGAATATCATTGTAGTGTGGGCTCTGTTGACGTGTACAATGCAATTACTGCAATGCCCAAGGGACATCGCAACAAATGATTAGCCCTGTGTAGTCGACGAGGGTCCACATTACAATTATGCAGTAGATATCGGTACATACAAAACAGCCCTTTGACCGAGTTTCAGCGACGCAATGCTCCCAGGACTGTGAGAAAGTCTACCCATGGAGGTATAGAGTCTCCCCTTATACCTCCATGGTCGACATGGTCTGCCATTGCCATTGCTATAGTCGAGGAGAGGCTACTTCAGAGTTCTGAGTACCAGATTCTCGTGAAAATGAGATGTAAAATTATATAGTATACCTACCATTGATTAATCAGATGTTCCGTGGTTGCTAACTTCATAGTTACAGGGTTGATATTATTAACGCTGTAGCACACCTCAAACACATCGAAGCACTCGTGACGAGACAAGGCTGAAGCGACGAAAGAAAGGCCTCGATGACCTAAAGAGCGCCATCAAGCGGTAACCTAGATTTTATAATAGGGGGTCACAAGGGCCCTATCAAGAAAGAACGCCAGGGCAGGAACGCGTATTTTTAATAGAATATTATTTTTCTCACAGGAACTGTTACAAACAAACAAACAAATAAATATGCAAGTGTAATGGTATATCATTAATTATGATATATATGATATATGATATATGTGATATGATATATGATGTGATATAATATATGATATGTGATATGATATATGAGGACCTGTCATATAACCTTCATACATGTCATGTAACAAAAAATAAATTAAACAAAGAGAGAATTGGTTTTTATTTCAAACAATTTAAAATGAGAGAAATGCCATTGACTTAAACACAATTCAAAAAATTACAATGTCGACAACTACTCTAGTAGTTTTTGACATGTATACATTAAGAGATTATTCATAAACACACTTTATCATACCAATTCAATTGTTTTCCAATATTTACCTACAATAGGGCAACGTTATATTATGCTTTTCTCTCTCTCTGTCTGTCTGTCTGTCTGTCTGTCTGTCTGTCTGTCTGTCTGTCTGTCTGTCTGTGGACATATCTTAAAAACTAGAAGCATGCACGTGAAATGTTACATTTTATCTCACTTAGTATTCATTTTGAACAACTTTGATTAAAACCTACACTGGATAAATACAAATGGTCTTTAATGAAATCTATCTGAACATGAAGATAACATCAAGATCTTTAATAGAACCCTTTACTTATGTCTTTTTTATTCATTATCATGTATCCTCATGTGTCTTTTCAAAGTATCACTTCCAATAAACTCTTGACCACATTCCGAACATACAAATGGTCTTTCACCGACATGTGTCTTCATGTGTTGCTTCTTATACCTGTTAGTAGTAAATCCTTTACCACACTCTTTGCATACAAATGGTCTGTCATTTGCATGTATCCTCACGTGTTCCATCACATTGATATTGCAAGCAAACCCTTTACCTCACTCTTTGCATACAAATGGCCTTTCAGTTCTATGGACATGTGCCAAATGTCTTTTCAGATGTCCACTTTGATTAAACCCTTTACCACACTCTTTGCATACAAATGGTCTTTCATTTGTGTGGGTTCCCATGTGTACCCTTAGACTGCTACTATGATTAAACGCTTTACCACACCTTTTACACACAAATGGTCTTTCATTCGTATGTATTCTCATGTGACTATTCAGACTTCTTCTACGATTAAACCCTTTGCCGCACTCTTTGCAAACAAATGTCCTTTCGTTTCTATGGATCATCAAATGTTCTTTCAGATATGTGCCTCGAGTATACCCTTTACCACACTTTTTACACACAAATGGTCTTTCATTTAAATTTGTATGTATTCTCATGTGTGTTTTCACACTTACTCTATGATTAAACCCTTTACCACACTCTTTGCAAACAAACGGTCTATCACGTGTATGTATTCTTACGTGTTCCTTCAGAGTCCTATTGTGCATATACCCTTTACCACACTCTCTACACACAAATGGACTTTCATTAGTATGTTTTCTCATGTGAATCTTTAGACTGCATCTATGATTATACCCTTTACCACACTCTTTGCAAACAAATAGTCTATCTTTTGTATGTATTCCCATGTGTTCCTTCAAGTTCCTACTATGATTAAACCCTTTACCACACTCTTTACATACAAATGACTTTTCATTTCTATGGATCATCAAATGTTGTTCCAGATTTCCATTACGATTAAACCCTTTACCACACTCTTTGCATATAAATTGTCTTTCATTTGTATGTATTCCTGTGTGAACCTTCAGTGCACTACAGTTAATAAACCCTTTCCCACAGTCTTTACATAGAATTTGTTTTAAGACTCTTTTTTCACTGTTGTATTTCTTGGCATCATGTCCATGATCGTCTTCTGGATTCACTGCACAAGTAATCTCCACTTGCTGTATTCCTATTGGAAAAGGATTTCTACAGCCATCAGTAGAATTTCCATAAACTCTTATTTCCTTGTTATAGTCTGGGTCTTCCACTGTGGTTAGTTGTTTAGTTGCCTTGTTATAGTCTGGGTCTTCCACTGTGGTTAGTTGTTTAGTTGCCTTGTTATAGTCTGGGTCTTCCATTGTGGTTAGTTGTTTAGTTGCCTTGTTATAGTCTGGGTCTTCCATTGTGGTTAGTTGTTTAGTTGCCTTGTTATAGTGTGTGTCTTCCACTGTGGTTAGTTGTTTAGTTGCCTTGTTATAGTCTGGGTCTTCCACTGTGGTTAGTTGTTTAGTTGCCTTGTTATAGTGTGTGTCTTCCACTGTGGTTAGTTGTTTAGTTGCCTTGTTATAGTCTGGGTCTTCCACTGTGGTTAGTTGTTTAGTTGCCTTGTTATAGTCTGGGTCTTCCATTGTGGTTAGTTGTTTAGTTGCCTTGTTATAGTCTGGGTCTTCCACTGTGGTTAGTTGTTTAGTTGCCTTGTTATAGTCAGGGTCTTCCACTGTGGTTAGTTGTTTAGTTGCCTTGTTATAGTCTGGGTCTTCCATTGTGGTTAGTTGTTTAGTTGTCTTGTTATAGTCTGGGTCTTCCACTGTGGTTAGTTGTTTAGTTGCCTTGTTATAGTCTGGGTCTTCCACTGTAGTTAGTTGTTTAGTTGCCTTGTTATAGTCTGTGTCTTCCACTGTGGTTAGTTGTTTAGTTGCCTTGTTATAGTCTATGTCTTCCACTGTGGTTAGTTGTTTAGTTGCCTTGTTATAGTTTGGGTCTTCCACTGTGGTTAGTTGTTTAGTTGCCTTGTTATAGTCTGGGTCTTCCACTGTGGTTAGTTGTTTAGTTGCCTTGTTATAGTCTGGGTCTTCCACTGTGCTTAGTTTAGTTGCCTTGTTATAGTCTGGGTCGTCCACTGTGGTTAGTTCTTTAGTTGCCTTGTTATAGTCTGCGTCTTCCACTGTGGTTAGTTGTTTAGTTGCCTTGTTATAGTCTGTGTCTTCCACTGTAGTTAGTTGTTTAGTTGCCTTGTTATAGTCTGGGTCTTCCACTGTGGTTAGTTGTTTAGTTGCCTTGTTATAGTGTGTGTCTTCCACTATGGTTAGTTCTTTACTTGCCTTGTTATGGTCTGGGTCTTCCACTGTGGTTAGTTGTTTAGTTGCCTTGTTATAGTCTGGGTCTTCCATTGTGGTTAGTTGTTTAATTGTCTTGTTATAATCTGGCTCTTCCACTGTGGTGAGTTGTTTAGTTGCCTTGTTATAGTCTGTGTCTTCCACTGTGGTCAGTTGTTCAGTTGCCTTGCTATTCACACTTTGTACAGGGTATTGAAAGTCTTCACTTGTTACTTTCCAATAATTTTGTTCAGTGTCAATGTCATGATCACCTGGTATCACACCATCTTCCATCTTTATTTGCATATCCTCCGTCACTGTGTCTTTGGTAAATATATTTTCTGTAACATTTGGTTTGTTCTCTGTCTTAACTTGGAAAGGTTTATCAGAATGATGAAGTACATTTGTTGAATCATGTTTGATGTCCACGTTTAATTCTGTATCATAATTATCCTGTTTGTTCTCATTTTCCTGCTTCACCATCACCTTCTCTCTGTCTTGTCTCTGTTCTCCATCTTTCATCAAGAGTGCTTCATCAGAACAGAAAGGTGATTCTACTGTATTACACACAGTACCACTTTCCTGATTACTGCAGTGTAGCTCACGGTACTCAGAATATTCCTGCTTCACCATCACTTCCTCTCTGTCTTGTCTTTGTTCTTCATCTTTCACCAAGATTTGTTCATTTGTACAGCAAAGAGATCCTATAGTACTACACACATCACTATGATGGCTGTAGTGTAGGTTGTTGTCCTCAGAACCTTCTTGCTTGAATACAATCTTCTCCATTTCTTGTTGCCACTGTCACAGAAGGGTGTCGTATCTGTTCTGAGAGAGAAAAAAATGTAAAACTGATATACTGTGAGATACAAGAAATTATCAGTTGTTGTATACAAAGTAAAAGCCATGTTGTTATAAATAGTTTCTAAAAAAAATAGCGCCAATGGCATTGTAGCACAACTGTACAGTTTTTAAAATGTTCACCCACATGCTGATCCATACTAGGTACGGGTGTTCATTTGCTTAATGATTGTCCAGTTGCCTATCCAACCATGTTGTTATCTTAGCAATATACGCGATCATCCGACAGACATGACGTCGACAGACAGTTAGTGATGCCTTTAGCACTACTGAACCTTATCAGTTCAGTTGTGCTAAAAAAACACATATTAGATTTTATTTCGTAAACAATTTTCTCGCAGAATTTCCCCAGTCTTGAACTGTACAATCTACACCAAAATAAAGGAAAATAATTGATGTTTGCGAGTGTTGCGTGTGTGCAATATGACAAAGAGGGAAAAAACCTCAAAATCGTATTGCAGCTTGGTACACTATACCCTCAGAATTCAGGTTGAATTCAAGTAGGGCACAAAAATTACATTTGACGTAGACGCCACTTCACTGCATTATATATGTACTAGTCCTGCTTGCATACGGAGTAATCCGGGACTCTATTCCTACAAATATCCCTCCTTAGAGTCGACTCGTGCACGTACCGCCTGCAAGCAGGGCACCCTATATATGTACCAGATACTCGTGAAAATGATGAGAAGTAAAATTATATAGAATACCCACCACTGATTAATCAGATGTTCTCTGGTGGCCAACTCAATAAGTTACAGCTACGTAAAGCATTGATATTCACGCTGCAACACACATCTCAAACTTCAACGACAAGTCTGACTGCAGCACTAGCATCGCATCGCGTCGGCTGCAGGAAAACATGAGGTAAAACGTCATCTACAGAGCGCCACCAAGCGGTAAACCCTATCTTTAGAATAGATCACAAGGGTGCGTTCAGGCATAGATCTTGGGTGGGGGGAAATTTATAAATATAAACATACGTTTTTCATGACGAAATGACCACCAACTCTCATCATCAATCAAATCAGTACTTGACGTTATAGTGATAATTTATCAACATGACAACATCTTTTCATATCATCGGACAAATTATATTTGTTGTGAAAAGTTGGTCTAATTTATTGAATCATATTATTTACAAAAAATATTATTTATTACATATATTATTAAATAAATTTAATATTATTTTATAAAATTTGTTTTAAACTATAAGCACAGGGGTTCTAGGAACCGTGATACAAACAAACAAACAAATCAATAATTTCGCTGATAACTATATGATGTATATAATGTATCTATCCGATTAAAATCCGATGTAGATGCCGGCTAATCGTTCATTGTCTAGTTCAGGTAGTTATGTTTTCCATTGTTCTCCATATGGATTCTGTGTTATTGGTTTCTTCCCATCAGATGTACAGCCATTACAGATTGGAAGAACAGTTTTACATTGTCTTTTTAAGTTGGTGTCTGTTTCAGCATCCATTATTTCCCACGAGAGTTCACAATTTTCACAATTTTATTAGTTTGGTTTTTCATACGTAAACACAGGTTTAGGAATAACAATAGTTTTTTAGGCCTTTAGTTGAGATTTTTTAGTTTTTGAACAATTTATACACTTTTTGAAACTTTTTATCTGATGTTTGTTTTAGAGTTTAGTTTTTTTTAGTAGAATTATCATGCATATATTTTTGGTTGGGGTATTTTCAAAGACTGACTTTTTTCATTTTATGCTTTGTGAAGCGCCTCAGAACAATTTGCTTTTTGGATTTTGGCACTATACAAATTTTTATTTTATCTTATGTTATTTGATTTTGAACTCATGTAGGTTTACTCCCTTTGAATGCGTGTATGATCGAATATTTTAATTTGTTTAAGGTGTTTCTTGTTTTCTTGCATATGTCACAGGAGAACTTAAAGTTGCCATACGAGGACTCGTTTACTTCACACAACATTATATAACAAAAAACAAATGATATCAAATTAACTAAAATTGTTTTATTTGTACAAACAAACAAACAAACAAACAAACAAAGTTAACGAAATTGAATACACAACTCAAACAAATTTACATACAAGGTAAACAAGTTTAACCAGCGTCAGTCTCAAGTCAATGACCAGGTCAAGATACTTAACTACACATCAATATCCATGAATTAAATTCACATAAACAAGTCAAACAAATTTACATACATAGTAAACAAGTTTCACTGAGGTCACCCTGAAGTCAATGACCAGGTCAAGATATTTAACTACACATCCATTTCTATAAATTTCGATAAATCAAATTCACATACGCAAGTCAAAGAAATGTCCATCTAAACAATTAGTCTTGCTGTTTTTGACACATTAACATTTACGTCATACATTCATAAACTCACTTAAATACTTCACCAACCTTTACAACACTCTTTACAAATAAATTCTTTCATTTACATATATCCTATTAGTCTGTATTCAGATGCAGACTATATTTTGTCACATTCTTAAAAAAACTTCTGAAATGTTTTATTTAAATACTAATTATGTCTAAATACATAACGTATAACATACAATCTAATAGTTAGCATGTACAATACACGTACAGAACGCACGCTACTCACTGAGGATTCAAACACATAAAATATAATCTAGCGTCTGTATTATCTCCTCAAATCCCCCCTAGTGGTTAACCAGGCATCTGAGTTAGACATTCCATAAATGAGGGCACTCATGAATATTCATAGAAATGAAAGTACAATGGGTTTGAACAGCCGTCTTGACTTCATGAAAGTCCAACGAACACCATGTTTAATTCTATTAATTTCAGAGACGATAGTCTTACAGATGAATTACAAAAAAGTCAAGATGACTGTTGACAGTCCAGTATCCTATGTGTGCATTCATATTACATAGAACAAAACCCTTAAACAGAGAACTGCTGGTGCCTGGGACCCTATTTTGCATATGACTGACTGTATGTTTGGAGGTGGAGAACTTGTGATAACTCACTGGCAAGTAATCAATAAAATATAAACATTCCCTATATCTGGGGTTTTCACATGCAAATGCCACATATTTGAATAATCCTGAATGACACACAATCTAAGCAGCTGTTTGCAGGGGAATTTGTCTCATTTGGAAAGTCTTTTTTTTCATTCTATGAAACAGACTGATTTTCAACTAATTTGTGTATCAAGTTACCATCCTACGACATTCACAAACAATTTGTACATGATACATGACCTGTGTGTTTCTCGAAGCACAGAAAAAATGCTGAAAAACAAGACCCAGAAGCCTGTGCTCTGTACAGCAGTTTGAATTTCCCGCATTTGCATAGACTAGCCATAATCCTCTTTATATAGGGCAGTTTTGTCTTTAACCACTCTTTATATGCAAATGATCTAAGCTGTGTGCATCTTCATGTGTTTCGTCAAATGACTACTTTGATTAAACCCTTTACCACAGTCTTTACATGTAAACGGTCGTTCATTTGTGTGTACCCTCATGTGTACATTCAAATGATAACTTTGATTAAAACCTTTCCCACACTCTTTACATACAAATGCTCTTTCATTTGTGTGCATTCTCATGTGTGCATTTAATGTACAGTGATGATAAAACTTTTTACCACACTCTTTACATTCAAATGGCCTTTCATTGGTGTGTATTCTCATGTGAATATTCAAATTTTTACTGTGATTGAACCATTTCCCACACTCTTCACATGCGAATGCTCGTTCATTTGCATGTATCTTCATGTGTTTATTCAGACTGCTACTTTGATTAAACGCATTACCACACTCTCTACATATAAATGGTCGTTCATTTGTATGGATCCTTACATGTATATTTAAATTGCCATGGTGGTTAAACCCTTTACCACACTCTTTGCATACAAATGGTCTCTCATTTTTATGTATCTTCATGTGTCGATTCAGACTGCTAATGCGAATAAATCTTTTACCACACTCTTTACATACATATGGTCTTTCATTGGTATGGGTACTAAAATGTGCTTTCAGGGAGTCACTGTGGTTAAACCCTTTACCACACTCATTACATACAAATGGCTTTTCATTTGTATGTATTCTCATGTGTACCTTCAGATTGCTATTGCGATAAAACCCTTTACCACACTCTTTGCAGACAAACGGTTTTTCATTTGTGTGTATCTTCTCATGTCGCTTGAGATTACTGCTTTGTGTAAACCCTTTACCACACTCTTCACATACAAATGGTCTGTCTGGAGAAAACTTCTCTTTTGTGGTTTCGGCAGTTTCAAAGTTGTGTTTCTGAGCAGCATATCCAAGGTCATGTTCTGGATTCATTGCAGAGGCAACACCTACTTGCTGTATCCCTATAGGAAAAGGATTTCTACTACTATTAGATAAATTTCTATGTTCTCCTCTTGACATGTCTGGATTTTCCACTGTGGTTAGTTCTTTAGTTGCCTTGTTAAAGTCTGGGTCTTCCACTGTGGTTAGTTGTTTAGTTGCCTTGTTAAAGTCTGGGTCTTCCACTGTGGTTAGTTGTTTAGTTGCCTTGTTATAGTCTGGGTCTTCCACTGTGGTTGGTTGTTTAGTTGCCTTGTTATAGTCTGGGGCATCCACTGTGGTTAGTTGTTTAGTCGCATTGTTATAGTCTGGGTCTTCCACTGTGGTTAGTTGTTTAGTTGCCTTGTTATAGTCTGGGTCTTCCACTGTGGTTAGTTGTTGAGTTGCCTTGTTATAGTCTGGGTCTTCCACTGTGGTTAGTTGTTTAGTTGCCTTGTTATAATCTGGGTCTTCCACTGTGGTTAGTTGTTTAGTTGTCTTGTTATAGTGTGGGTCTTCCACTGTGGTTGCCTTGCCATTAACACTTCGGACAGGGTGATGTAGTCCATCTCTTTGAATGTCTGGGCTTATTACCTTCCAGTAATTTTGTTCCGTGCCAACGTCAGTTTCATCTGGTATCAAAGGATTTCCTCTCTTCATTCGTATATCCTCCTTCACTGTGTCATTGGAGAAGATATTTTCTGCAACAACATTTTGTTTGGTTTCAACCTCGACTTGGAAAGGTTTATCAGAATGATAAAATGCAGTTGTTGAATAATGATTCATGTTCATACTTAATTCTTCATCATAGTAACCCTGGTTATTCTCATCTTCCTGCTTCACCATCACTTCCTCTCTGTCTTGTCTCTTCTCTGCATTTTTCACCACGGTTTGTCCACCAAAACAGTGAGGTGACCGCATCAAATTTTCATTTTCTTCATGATTACAACACAGGTTGTGTTTTGAACCTTCTTTCTTGACTACAATCTTCTCCATATCTGGTGGAAACCTCTATTGACTAAGAGTCAGGTATCTGTTAGAAAAACACAACTGTATAGTTAACCATTTAAGCCATTTTTGTCCATTAACAACATCCCTGCATTTGATGTCATACCACACACACAAATAAATAATGGTGTTACATTGTAGCACAATTCTTGAGGGTAAACTTTGTAATGTTCTACTATGTGGTCTTTTCACTAGGTACATTTGCATACGTTTTGTAATGTGTATTCACTTGCCTACCCATCCCTGTAATGGTGTATCATATCTGCAATAAAAACCATTGCTTGGCTTTGCTATGGGCTTGATAAACCGTGGCGTTGTTACAATCGGACCATACCTAACAAAGATATCTAGCTACCTTCCGAGAACGTGATTGGATACCGATGTTTACATGGTAATTGGAGAGAGCTGCTATCGGCCGTATCATATACTGCTGTTACATAAAGATCTGGGGACAATATGCAAAATAGGTGGTTAGAACACATTTATCTGCTCCAATTTCCCTACGTACATTGTGTCAGAAATCGGTTGATATCTTTGGTAGACATGGTCCGATTGTAACAACGACACGATTTATCGGAAGATTATTAAACTTGGGAACTAGGAAGTGACGGAAGGTAAAATCTTCGAAATGTTTGCCCAGTACAACGTCTGGTTGAAAGTTCATGTTTATGTACGGTAATGGCGGCTGCCTTTCAAACCTTGTGTCTTCTTTCGCGGTGAGTGAAAGCGATCACAGAAACAAGTGTAATTTTACCCCTTTCATATATAGTTGGCTATATACGTCAATATTATCGACATTTTACTGTGTTCTCATAGAAATATTCTGAGACATAACTCGAGAAACAAATGCCTGTGGTCTCAGCGTATATTTTTCCAGAGCTAATTATAATACTAATTAGTAATTACCGTCCCATTTTAGCGTTCCGAACACCGGATGCTCGTGAAAATGGGAAGTACATTTATTTACTATACTTACCGCTCATCAGTCAGATGTTGTTTGATTCCTAAGTTTTATGTTACAGCGTTGATATCGTCGCGTCGTTGCTCCACCACCAGTCAAACACGTACGTGTACGTCGAAGAGTGTACGCGTCGACTCGAGTCTTCTTGAAGCGATGAAAACAACAAAAGTCAATAGAACAGCGCCACCAAGCAGTGACCCCTGCTATAACTAGGGGATGTTCAAAATAAGTCACCGCGTGTGTAGTCGAACGTCGGTTTGAGTATGATAAAGTTCATTCCATTACCATAAGGAAGACATGTAACAAGTTTCATTACATAGAATAATCTATATAACCCATGAAGTAGTTTTTTCAGAAATTGTGTCCAAAGACACAGGCACATGTACAGACAGGCAGACACACATACACACATACACACATACACACATACACACACACACACACACACACGCGCACACACAGAGAGAGACAGACAGACAGACACACACACAGAACCACACAGATACATGTACAGACAGGAAACAGACAGACACATACATACGTACGTACGTACGTACGTACGTACGGACACACACACATACATACATACATACATACATACATACATACATACATACATACATACATACATACATACATACATACATACATACATACATACATACATACATACATACATACATACATACATACACACAGCCATGGTACAATGAGTCTTCAGAACCCAAGGTTTGTGATAATACAGTTTAATACATTTATTTCCTGGAGTAGCACTCCTCTTTAACAATGTTTAGAAAACTGACATCAGCATCACAATTAGGTGTTAATGTTTGTTTGTCACTTCTTATCTCTTTCAAGCTGACATGTCACTTCTCCCTATTAAAACAAAAAACAAGTCTTCATTGAAGACATATCCAATGTGGTATATTGTATGGCAAAGTTATTTACAAATTTGAATGTTGTCACTAAACAAAAATTCAAAATGTATTGTCAAATTTGCTATTTGACCTTGAATATGGAGGTCAAGGTCAAAGGTCGAGATACAAAAGGAAAACTGACCTTTGGGATATAGACATTTTAATGGTCTTTATTATTCTACCTCTTGAGTCAACAGAAAGAAAGATTTTTGGTCATTTCACATTGAAAATGTTTGTCAAGGTCAAAGGTCATGGTACTCTAGAAAGCTCGTCATTTATGTGTATGGTGCTGTTTGAATCAAACTTGTGGAAATAACAGGCAAAAAACTCAAGTCATGATGATAATACCACTAGAAATATTTTATCTAAAAAGCTCTGAATATAACCCAAGATTTTTTATTTGACCTTGAAGAAGACTATCATGGTCAAATGTTAAAGTTTTAAAAGAAAGATTTATAAATGAATCATTTTATGTATTAAATACAATGTGTTTTAAACCTACTGTAATTAGTCTTATAGCACTACTTACAATTTTTTTTTCAATTGCGTGATGTCGTGTGTGTAGTTTCAGACTATAACTGTATTAAAATGCATCTTTCTTTACATACTCAAGGTCTCTCAATTATGTGTGTAATATTCATTTTCAGAGTGTAATTTCTCTTGAACCCTTTACCATACTCTTTACAAACAAATGATCTTTCATTTGTATGGATTCTCATGTGTACTTTTAGATGACTACTTTGAGTAAAAGTTTGACCACACTCCTTACATAGAAATGGTCTTTCATTTGTATGGATTCTCTTGTGTACTTTCAGATAACTAATTAGGGTAAAACTTTGACCACACTCCTTACACACAAATGGTCTTTCATTTGTATGGATCTTTTGCTTTGTGTGCGCCGTTAGTTGTCCACTGGTTCTAAATACTTTGGTGTATCCATTCATCACATACATGTGGTCTTTCATTCGTGTGTACTCTCCTGTGACATGTCAAATTATTAATGTTAGTAAACGCTATACCACATTCTTCACATACAAATGGTCTTTTAATTGTGTGTTTTCTCATGTGTAGTTTAAGAGCATTCTTTCGATTGAAACTTTGACCACATTCTTCACATAAAAATAGAGTGTCATTTATATGTGTTTTCATATGGACCTTCAAATTGCTACTGCGATTAAACCCTTTACTGCACTCTTTACAAACAAATGGTCTTTCATTTGTATGGATCCTCACATGAACTTTCAGACCCCCAGTGTGTTTAAACCCTTTACCACATTCTTCACATACAAATGGTCTTTCACTTGTGTGTATTCTCATGTGTCTTTTCAGATGGCTATGTCGATTAAACCCATCCCCACATTCTTTACATACAAATGGTCTTTCATTCGTATGCATTCTCATGTGGTCCTTAAGATGACTATGTTGATAAAACGTTTTCCCACACTCTTCACATACGAATGGCCGTTCATCTTTGTGTATTCTCATGTGAACATTCATATTACCTTTTTGAGTAAATGCTTTACCACACTCTTCACACACAAAAGGTTTTTCATTTGTGTGAACTTTCATGTGAATATTCAAATTACCTTTCTGATTAAACCCTTTGCCACAATCTTTACATTTAAACGCTCTTTCATTTCTATGTATTCTCATGTGTTCCTTCAAAGCGCTATTCTGATGAAACTTTACACCACATTCTTTGCATGCAAAGGGTCTTTCATTTGACATCTTTTCTTTATCAATTTCTATATTATCACTGTTCCTTTCCTTGGCATCATATTGATGGTCACCTTTGCTTAGTTGTTGTTGTTGTTCAGTTGCCTTGTTATAGTCTGTATCTTCCACTGTGGTTAGTTGTTTAGTTGCCTTGTTATAGTCTGGGTCTTCCACTGTGGTTAGTTGTTTAGTTGCCTTGTTATAGTGTGGGTCTTCCACTGTGGTTAGTTGTTCAGTTGCCTTGTTATAGTCTGGGTCTTCCACTGTGGTTAGTTGTTCAGTTGCCTTGTTATAGTCTGGGTCTTCCACTGTGGTTAGTTGTTTAGTTGCCTTGTTATAGTCTGGGTCTTCCACTGTGGTTAGTTGTTTAGTTGCCTTGTTATAGTGTGGGTCTTCCACTGTGGTTAGTTGTTCAGTTGCCTTGTTATAGTCTGGGTCTTCCACTGTGGTTAGTTGTTCAGTTGCCTTGTTATAGTCTGGGTCTTCCACTGTGGTTAGTTGTTTAGTTGCCTTGTTATAGTCTGTGTCTTCCACTGTGGTCAGTTGTTCAGTTGCCTTGCTATTCACAGTTTGTACAGGGTATTGAAAGTCTTCACTTGTTACTTTCCAATAATTTTCTTCAGTGTCAATGTCATGGTCACCTGGTATCACACAATCTTCTATCTTTATTTGCATATCCTCATTCACTGTGTCTTTGGTAAATATATTTTCTGTAACATTTGGTTTGGTCTTGACTTTAACATTCTCCATGTCTTGTGGACAAGTATCTGTTAAAAGATAGAGTTGTAAAATTACCCATTTATGTCAAATTGTTCAGAAAAAACAGTCCCATACGATGTGTCATATCATATCATATCATATCATATCATATCATATCATACGATGAATAAAACTATTGTTAGACATGTACATTTGGTGAAATGTTTGATGGGAATATAACAAATGAAGAATTAAATACAAATAACAATCATACATACATATATTCACACACACACACACACACACGCATGCATGCACACGTGTACATACATACATATATACATACATACATACACACACACAATGTATACATATGCATACACATACACACACATACACACACATATGCATGCACACGTGTACATACACACACACACACACACACACACACACACACACACACACGTATACATATGCATACACGTACACTCATGTACATGTACTTTAACATGTAGGTAGATTGGTAGGTAGTTACGAAGCGGGGTAAGTAGGTACCAGGTGGGCAGATACTGGTAAACATGTAGGTAGATAGGTACAAAGGTATGTACCTATCAGTGTTCACACTAAGCCTTATTTGCAGTCAAATTTTTTGTCCAACCTTATATATACAAGCATCAACAATGAAACATAATCGATGCAAGTTTGCGCAACTGATTTTACTTCCATATTGAGTTTGGTCTGAGATAAACTTATGTTTGTAAACATTTTTCATGTCTATAGACACCTGTGCAGCATGAATTTTTCCCCTTCTCCTAGTGTCTCAAAAAAAATTAGTGGGAACACTGATACCTACAAACCAGTATATACATATCATACCACATATAATGGTGACATACATAGGTACCTAGTGGTAACTATGTACATTGACAGGTTTGGTGGGTAGGTATTACCAGTACCCATGTAGGTAAAAAGTCTCATTCAAATATGACGGTGTTATGATTACACTACATTATTTTCACACATTACGTCTAGTCAAAGTCAAACATTTTATCATTAATCTGGCTAAACCCCATGCTGGGCAAAGGGTATAAGGCGCATGTCAATAGTAGTAATCTATCACAAATTGACAGGCAATTGTGATTGGTTTACTTCCTTCAGACAATTGCTCATTAATATTCAGTTAGTACAGCTATACTGAACTAAAATCCTGTGGAGACGTGCTAACATCACATTTATATGAATGCTGTTGTGGGTAGCACAGATATCTGTGCTGGCGTAACGACTTTGACGACGTAATATGTGAAGATAATGTAGTGTACATGTAAATTGTAAAGTGGTCGTATTGGAACTAGACTAGTAGGTACATGTCGACAGCTATGTAGGCAAGTGGAAAGGTAGGTAGGCAGGCCAGTGGGTTGATAAGTAATCATGTATTTAATACACTTCTACTCAGTTTTACAGTCACATGACAGTCACATGATGGCCCCACCATCTTGAATTCATAGACGTTCTCGATCGCAAATGTGAGAGCAGTTGCAGTTGGAGCTCTGACTGAGAAGGAAGTCACACGAATCAAATATAGCTGATTCAGTACTCAAGTAAAAGTTTCGTGGAACTAGATAACGTCACGTTTACAAGGCAATGGGCGAGTGTAAAACTGAATAATCGAGTGAAAAAAAATCAGAAGTGAAAAGCAGATCTCATGAAAATGGGAAGCAAAGTCGTATGTACCTACCGCTGATTAATCAGATGTTCTGTGGTTGCTAATGTCAGAAGTTACAGCTTTTAAGATTCACGCTGCTACGCAGCACAGTGCAAAGATATCAAAGGCTCACGAGTCGGTTTGTGGATGCGATGAAAACACTACAGTGCACTCACTGTACGTGCATTGTAAACATCATTAAGGTCATGTGGAGAGCGCCATCAAGTGGTGACCCTGACGTATCGCTATCTCAACTAGGGCGCGTTCAAGAATTGAATGATGGGTGGGTTTCTCGAGATATGGGTGAATGTACAGGTTATGTTTTTCATGACGATATCCCCACTTACTCCCACAACCAATCAACACATTGATTGCTACACTAAAAGTGCACTACACACATAGTCTAGCTCCTGATGACCACGTTCCGATTTACAGTATGCAAATATGTTAAATTTAGTGTAAATCAGAACACGGTCGTCAGGAACTCGACTACTACACACACTACATTGTGATAGTGTATTCACTCGACAACATCTTAATACATTACCTCTGAAAGAATTTACATTTAAGAAATAAAACTCAAAAAATTTTATTTTCATTTATTTATTGCCAGTTTCAAAGTCAAAATTTACATGTGAGTAGTAACAAGATTATAGTATACAAAAATGGTAAATAAAGAAGAATTGCCCAGTTTGGAGTATTATAATATATTTTCCATACTTGGAATAATATGATAAAGCAAATTTGTACTGTGCCTGTTCGCTGAACAGCTCCTTGCGAAAACACAGAACTACTAACAAAATGAGAGGATACAGAGAAACGATTTGAAAACATGGAAGGATGTAGAGAGAAGTGTGTAAGTGAGTGAGAGTTAAGATTGAAGTAGGTAAGTTTTAAGGTCAGAGCTGAAGGAAGACTTAGAGTGAGAGTGATTGAGTCTGTGGGAAGACTTCCAAATGGAAGGAGCAGTGTAAGAAAAGGAATGCTCGGCGACCTTCTTCATGACAAATGGTGTCTTTAGGGTGCAGGTATCGGAAGAAGAATACACCCCCCCCCCCCCCGATCCTTTATGGCCACTTTACATAATAGTTCAAGTTCACAAACAAATTTCAAGTTCCTCTGGCATTTCATGCACATGTACACATAGAAAGGCTATAAAACTGTTCTTATCAAATAATAAAATGTAATACAAGTCTCTGCTGTTCCAACATGCTCAGCCAAGTGTTATCAATCCAATTAATTTGTTTACTTTCCCTGTTTTTAACAGGTTCCGTTCTTCCACGGTTATATGTTGGCAGTTGTATCTCATTTGTGAGTTTTCTCATGTGCATTTTCAGAGGGTAACTTCTCATTACCGTTTACCACACTCTTCACATGCATATGGTCTTTCATTTGGTGTGTATTTTTATGTGTCTTTTCAGATGGCTATTCACAACAAATCCTTTACCACACTCTTGACACACAAATGGTCTTTCATTTGTGTGACTTCTCGTGTGTATTTTCAGTTGGCTATTTTGGTTAAACCCTTTACCACACTCTTCACAAACATATGGCATTTCAAGCATGTGTATTTTCAAGTGTCTTTTCAGATGGCTGTTCACAGTAAACCCTTTACCACATTCTTCACATAAATACGGTCTCTCATTTGTGTGTACTCGCATGTGAATATGCAAATTGAAACTGCGATTAAACCCTTTACCACACTCTTTACATACAAATGCTCTTTCATTTTTGTGTATTCTCATGTGTTCTTTAAGAATACCATTATGATTGAACCCTTTACCACATTCTTTACATACAAATGGTCTTTCGTTTGTGTGAGTTCTCATGTGTATTTTCAGCAGGCCACTTTGATTAAACCCCTTGCCACACTCTTCGCATACAAACGGTGTTTCCATCGTATGTATTCTTAAGTGCCTTTTTAGATGGCTATTCACAGTAAACCCCTTACCACACTCTTTACATAAATACGGTCTTTCATTTTTGTGCATTCTCATGTGTTCTTCAAGACTGCCACTGTGATTAAAACCTTTCCCACACTCCTTACACACAAATGGTCTTTCATTTGTATGTATTCTCAAATGTCTTTTCAGATGGCTTCTCACAGTAAACCCTTTACCACACTTTTCACATACAAATGGTCTTTCATTTGTGTGTATTCGTGTGTGTATTTTCAGCTGGTTACACTGGTTAAAGCACTTGCCACACTCTTCACATACAAACGGTGTTTCCATCGTGTGTGTTCTCATGTGTCTTTTCAGATGGCTATTCACAATAAACCCTTTACCACACTCTTCACACAAAAATGGTCTTTCATTCATGTGTATTCTCATGTGCATAGTCAGATTAAAGCTGCGATTAAACCCTTTACCACACTCTTTACATACAAATGCTCTTTCATTTTTGTGCATTCTCATGTGTTCTTTAAGAATACCACTATGATTAAACCCTTTACCACACTCTTCGCATACAAATGGTCTTTCATTTGTGTGGATTCTCATGTGTTCTTTAAGATTGCCACTTTGTTTAAACCCCTTACCACACTCTTGACATGCAAATGATCTTTCACCTGTGTGTAATCTCATATGTTTTTTTAGATTGCCCTTGAAATTAAATCCTTTACCACATTCTTCACAAACAAAAGGACTCTCATTACATATCATTCCTTTACTACTTTCTGTACTTTCGCTGTTACTTTTCTTGGCATCGTATCCATTGTCACCTTTTGGATTCACAGCATTAGGAAAGGCAACCCATACAGAAGAGGAATATCTATGACTGGTTGACTTGCTATAGTCTGGGTCTTCCACTGTGGTTAGTTGGTGAGTTGCCTTGTTATAGTCTGGGTCATCCACTGTGGTTAGTTGTTTAGTTGCTTTGTTATAGTCTGGGTCTTCCACTGTGGTTAGTTGTTTAGTTGCCTTGTTATAGTCTGGGTCTTCCACTGTGGTTAGTTGTTTAGTTGCCTTGTTATAGTCTGGGTTGTCCACTGTGGTTACTTGTTTAGTTGCCTTGTTATAGTCTGGGTCTTCCTCTGTGGTTAGTTGTTTGGTTGCCTTGTTATAGTCTGGGTCTTCCACTGTGGTTAGTTGTTTAGTTGCCTTGTTATAGTCTGGGTCTTCCACTGTGGTTAGTTGTTTAGTTGCCTTGTTATAGTCTGGGTCATCCACTGTGGTTAGTTGTTTAGTTGCCTTGTTATAGTCTGGGTCTTCCACTGTGGTTAGTTGGTGAGTTGCCTTGTTATAGTCTGGGTCATCCACTGTGGTTAGTTGTTTAGTTGCTTTGTTATAGTCTGGGTCTTCCACTGTGGTTAGTTGTTTAGTTGCCTTGTTATAGTCTGTGTCTTCCACTGTGGTTAGTTGTTTAGTTGCCTTGTTATAGTCTGGGTCTTCCACTGTGGTTAGTTGTTTAGTTGCCTTGTTATAGTCTGGGTCTTCCACTGTAGTTAGTTGTTTAGTTGCCTTGTTATAGTCTGGGTCTTCCACTGTGGTTAGTAGTTTAGATGCCTTGCTATTCACACTTTGTACAGGGTATTGAAAGTCTTCACTTGTTACTTTCCAATAATTTTGTTCAGTGTCAATGTCATGGTCATCTGGTATCACACCATCTTCTATCTTTATTTGCATATCCTCCGTCACTGTGTCATTGCAGATGACATCTTCTGTAATAATGTTTGGTTTGGTTTCAACTTTGATTTGGAAAGGTTTATCAGAATGATGAAATACATTTGTTGAATCATGTTTGATGTCCATGTTTAATTCTTCACCATAGTAACCCTGGTTGTTATTGTCTTCCTGCTTCACCATCACTTTCACTCTGTCTTGTCTCTGTTCTTCATTTCCCACTGAAAATGCTTCATCAGAACAGGAAGGTGATTCTACTGTATTCCAGACAATACCATTTTCCTGATTACTGCAGTTCAGGATGTTGTACCCAGAATCTTCTTGCTTGACTATAACATTCTCCATGTCTTGTGGACAAGTATCTGTTAAAAGATAGAGTTGTAAAGTTACCCATTTATGTCAAATTGTTCACTAACAACAGTCAAATGTTAAATATAAGATAAATAAAATTATTGTTGTATATCATGTACATAAAGTTCACCACCAGTCTGAAAGTATATCATGTGGGGATGCTATACAGTCATCTTGGATGCCTCAGCATGATGATACTAAAATCATCACATTTACATCAACACTGTTGGGGGTAAACATAGATTGTTGTGCTGAGAGTAACCACTTTAACTATACGGTGGAGATGATTGTAGTGATCATAACATGCATGGGAAAGTAGACTAGTGGTGACGGTGGTGACAGGGGGGGTGGGGTGGGGGTGGGGGTGTAGTAACAATCTTTTTTGGGAGTATCGTTCAGTTTATTGTTGTTCAGCCTAGCGAACATTACTGAACTTCTTTTGCATATTCCTGATGAAGTTCCTTTGCGCAGGAGCAAAATGTAGAAATAACCTCATTGGGAGCAAGGTCTTGTTATTTTACATCAAACTCGTATGTGTCTCCTCAAATTCTAGTCTCCTCACATTGTGTGCATTCTCTGTAGTTGGACTGATCTTCGTTTATTTAACTGTTTCATTTAGCCCATAAGGGAGCCTCCAGTAATTACAGTAGGGGGCAAGAACTGCAGAAATCATGACCAGTCTGTTGCATGAAGTATGACCATCCCCTAATTCCATCATACTAAAAAGTGGCCCTCCCTTCTCTAAAACATGACCCTCCCCATTCAAATATTTTTACACACACATAGGTTAAAATTGCTGTCAGACATGCAAAAGGACACAAGTTACATCTAGTGAATGGTAAGGACTTTAATCTAATCTAATTTCCTTATATAGCACATTTCATATAACTATCACAATGCGCTTTACAAAGCACAGAAACATGAGTACAAAAACAGAATGAAGCCAAAGTTTTGTTGAAGAAATAGGTCTTAAGACCTGATTTAAATGCCTGGAATATAGTGACAGTCTGCAGATAGGATGGCAGAGCATTCCACAAGTGTGGGGCACAATTTGAGAATGCTCTGTCACCACTTTATCCCACCACTACCATGGCACTGGTACACTGCATTGATGATTTTTAAGGTATTGGTCATTTCCCACTACTAGTACTACCACCACAGGGAAGTTGTGTTGGCACTACACTAATCAATACCTGTGTTTGGAGCAATATTGGCTGAGCTGAACTAAAAGCAAGAACTCCTAAATATCGATAATGTTGAGACAGGGGTAAACATCTCCACTACACAACATTATTTCCAATATCTTACTCTGCTGTTCCTATTTTGACCAAATGTGCATCCGGCAGCAAAACAGTATAAACAGCTGACAGTGAAGGATCATGGGAAAAACAAAAGGAGGAAGGCCATCCCCATTCAACCCTGAGGGCGCTAATTAACCCCCATGAGAAACCCATTGCAGTATTTTACTCCAGAGACCCACTCCTCTCCTCACAACACAACTGACAATTGATCCACTGCATGGTTGTCAATGCAGCGATTTTATTGATAATGATATATTCTTATACCCTACAACTATTACCTCTAACCATGGAAGTATTACCGATGTGCTTCCATACTTCCATGATGCCTTATAAACCGATGAGGAATTGGTGGCAGCAATGGGATATACCAAAATCTCAAAATGAGTCAAAGTAAAACGTGACCCTCCCAACCCTATTTTATAAAATAAGGCTCTCCACCGAGAACTGATTTGTAAAAAGTTACCCCTCCCCCCTTTTCCCTTGCCCTGCCCCTGCCCCTTGTTGTTTACTGAAGGCACCCTAAGGAGAGATTTGATGTGGTCTACAATATACGTACTAACATATTAAACTATGGATAACTACATTGTTCCATGGATGTACCGGGGGATGTACATTAGGAGATTTCAGGCTGGGAAGGACTTAGTCCTGCTTACAGACAGCGCACAAGTCTATATTACTGACTTGACTCTTGACAATTCGAGTCGAGTCGAGTCCCGGATTACTCCGTATGCAAGCAGGACTAGGAAGGACTACGTTGTCGAGGAGTAATACTACCCCCCCCCCCCGAGTACTAACCTGAACCGCCGAGTAATACCATTCTAGAGTATACCTACCGCTGATCGATCAGATGTTCTGTGGTTGCCAAATTCAGAAATTACAGTGTTGAGATGCACGCTGCTTCACAGCACTGTACAAAAACATCAAAGAACTCACGAGTTGAAGCGATGAAACAAATATCAAAAAACTTCAAAAGGTTATCATGAAGCGCCACCAAGTGGTGACCCTGTGGTAACAATAGATTATAATTAGGGCACGTTCAAGAGTAGAACACGGGGGGGGGGCATTTCCTGTACCATCAATGGTATATTTCAGCAATAACCCCCGCCGAAGGTCAATTCAGGCAAAATAACGAAGGTAAAATAGCAGTGAACGATTAGCCGACATCTACATCGGATTTTAATCAGATTGGACTCTACCATACAATGCAGGTTTTCTCTGTGTACTCCGGTTTCCTTATGCATTAACACTGAACCAAAGGAGCCTATAAATGGGACTAGCTCCTGCTGGTCATCCAATAAATAAATAAATAAATAAATAAATAAATAAATGAGACACAGAAGGTATGTTTATTAAAAGCAGAGTTTTATTGTTGATACACCATGTCGGACTAAGTACAATATACATGTAGTTGTCACAAGAGACATCGACAATGTAAAAAAAAAAAACAAGAAAAAAAACAAAGGACCTCAGATATCAGAAATTCCTGGAAATAGGACATAATGCATGACCCTGTTATTCAAATCCCCCTATTACTCAGTGGTATGACCCTTGGTTGTTTGGGGAAACAATAGGGTCATACCACTAATTCAATATATAGGGGTGGATTTAATATATATATCCTGGTATTTGTCACAACAGTACTGATGTTATTTCAATGATGCTACCCCTATAAGCCTGAATGGTGTGACCCATAACAATAGGGTTATACCACTTATTCAATATATAGAGGTGGATTTACATATACATATCCTGGTATTTGTCATCTATGTCAAAACAGTACTGATGTCATTTCAATGAATACACCCCTATTAGTCAGAATGGTATGACCTTAACAGTAGGACCATACCACTAATTTCAAAGTACTGGGGTGATAAATATATGCATAACCTGGTATCTATTACACCAGTACTGATGTTAGCTGATCTGTAATCTGTTAAAGTGATGAATGAGTTTTCCTTAAAGAGTATTCACCCAGAATTGACAATATTGGTCTTTATATTGAAAGTCAACCTTCATCAGATTGAATCACGGAAGACATGTACCAGACTTTTTTTTTGCGTTGAGATGGGCATGACAGTCTGTCAGACACCCGGATTTCTACAGCACATCCAAACTTGCCCAACTATGGCCGATATCTTTATCTTTCCCAACCTAATACATAACACAATACTGATTAGTATTCATGTATGCTAATGAGTATTCATGTATGCTAATTATATTCATTTATGTATTTTTCTGGTATTCAATTGAGTTCTTAGTAACAAATATTCAGTTATGCACCATGCAGTTTACCTAATGCACAATATTGTAATTAGTATTCATGCATGCTAATGAGCAGTCTTTTATGCCAATTATATTCATTAATTTATTCCAATTATTCAAATTTTATGACTTGTGAAGCAGTCTCACCTTGCAATGCCATGCACTGTACACCTGGTAACAAATTAGTATGTATTTATGCTAATGATTAGTAATTTATGTTAATTAAATTCATTTATACATTTATGACTTTTAAGCAATGTATAATATTCTTCCACCATGAATTTCACACTGTCACTAAAATTGGCAATGTACAGCTACAAGTTGTCTATTTCAGTTTACGATTACAAGTTGCCCAATTTATGATTACAAGTTGCTCAATTTACAGTTACAACAGGCCCAGTTTATGGTTACTAGTTGTCCTATTTACTGTTACAAGAAGCCCAGTTTATGGTTACAAGTTGCCCAATTTACGATTACAACAGGCCCAGTTTATGGTTACAAGTTCTCCAGTTTACGATTACAAGAGGCCCAGTTATGGTTACAAGTTGCCCAATTTACAGTTACAAGTTGCCCAATTCACTGTTACAAGATGCCCAATTTACAGTTACAAGTTGCCCAATTTTTAGTTACTAGTTGTCCAATTTACTGTTACTAGTTGTCCATTTTACTGTTACAAGATGCCCAATTTACAGTTACAAGTTGCCCAATTTTTAGTTACTAGTTGTCCAATTCACTGTTACAAGAGGCCCAATTTACAGTTACAAGTTGCCCAATTTTTAGTGAGAGATGACTACTATTATATTACATGTGCTCATAGACCACATGGAGGGTCTATGATGTGCTTTACATGTCATACATTTCAAAGTATCACAAGCTGAGTTTTAGTACGTAGATACTATAAAGTACTTTTTGAATGTGTACCAAAAGTGATGCCAAAAAAACTTACAAGCTCAGCTTGTGCCCGTTAATTCAATATTCTATACACTCAAAGACATTGGGTTTCTCTTATGGGTGTCCCAGTAAGGTGTACGCCCTGTGTTTTCACTTCACCACTGACACCATCCATTGGGTTTTCCCATGAAGGTATTCCAGCACAGTATATATATCACAAACTATGATGTTTGTTCAACTAGGCAAAACTGTAAGACACTACCCCAATGAATGATTGAGTGCCATAATTCTTTTAAAAATCTCTCAGTTGGCATGAATGAGATGCTGATATTAAGGTTCGGGCTGTCAGAGTACAAGATCAATAGGCCTTTCCAAAAGTTGCCACATGGTGGCGCTCTACTTCCTGTCTGTGTGTACCTTGGGGTTACACATGGCATAGGTTACTTGGTTGATCATAGAGTACTGCTTTCCTCGATGTCTGAGCATTACAAAAAAAAAACCTGATTTACACTTCTACAGAATACCAAGGGACAAAGCTCTTCAGAAACGGTGCTATGGGGTGATGATATGATACCCCCACTTTGAGCGAGGGCGCTGTATTCACAATTTCCAGTTTGCAGTCTGAAATGGCCTATTTGATAGACTTTTGATAGGTTTTTATCCAGTGTTCTATCATAACCAAAGGGAAAGGATGACAAAGTAAAAACTGAATATTCTGCGATTACTTTTTAAATCATATTATGGGCTGGATTTTCATTAGTTTGGGAGAGGGGGGGGGGGAACCAATGTTAATTTTCTGCAGACTTTGTAGACGGTGTTAATTTTTAGTAACCTGAGGACCTCAGTAAATTTTCAGAAGGCTGGGGGAACTAGGTTTTCACAAGGCTGCTGGAATCTAGACCTTGAGCCAACGTGAAATTATTCATCTTGCGAAAACAAGATGGCACTTAAGAATTCTGAATACTAATGCTATACTTTAAGATGCGTGTGCCCCGGTAGTGCTCTTAACAAGTACCACTAGGTGGCAGCACTGTTCACAACAACTACCACTAGGTGGCGCTGTTCACAATAACTACCACTTAGTGGTGCTGTACACAACTACCACTAGATGGTGCTCTTAACAAGTACCACTTGGTGGCTCTGTTCACATCAACTACCACTAGGTGGCGCTGTTCACAATAACTACCACTAGGTGGCGCTGTTCACAACTATGTAGATGGTGCTGTTCACAATAGATTAAACTTTTAAAAACTACCATTTAGATGGTGCTGTTCACAACTACCACTAGGTGGCGTTGTTCACTACCACTAGGTGGCGCTGTTCACAACCATCACGTGTGGGTGTGGAAGGGCCAAACTGGATCAAGCTGAAAATCCATCCTCTAAAATCTTACCATAATTTTTTTGTTGAAATTTTGTGACCAAATAAATATTACATATTGACCCATTTCTATTTAGGACTCTGATATCGTCATGACAGTAACTTTGTTTTTTTAAAAAAAACATGTATGACATAACACAGTAGTAAATGTGATATGAACGTGTCACTAGTTGAAATGGGAAATTATAAATTCCCTGAAAATAACGTTTTTTTTGCACCCAGTGTACAGGTACTGCAGATACTGCAGGTAACGTAAATATGAAGAAACATAATCTCGTGTCACTCGAAAATTAAAGGAATGTTGCTTTTTCGTTCCAAGGCTAAAAAAAAAATATAGCTACCTCACACAATTGCTACTGTTAGTCCACCCCTCTGTCTTTTCTACTACTCTGGCAACCAAGGTTTCGGTTTAAGACAGACACAAACCAAAACTATCGTTATGACGTTTTGATATATGCCATTCAATGGGTGTCGGTTTAATTTTACATTTCTGTTCTGTTGACTCAGTATTACTGATACATCAAGTTGGGTGACATTTCTGATGATTTCCGTGACCTTGCAGTGTAGTGTCCTGGGATTCCAATGTTTACACTGTCTTGATCACAGGGTGATTAGAATAATACAACAGAGGAACCACTATCACCCACTTGTGTAATCTACCACATTTAACAACAATAGTTTTAGTTTGTGACTATCTTAATAAACTGGGATCTTGATTGCCAGAGAATGGAACATTCCCATTGTATTTCACCCATAGGCTATTCCATTTTGGAGATAGAGGGGTGGTAAAGCCACACATTGCAACTTAAAATTTTGCATATGCAAGGGTACTGTTCGTTGACAGTGTTTATGCCGGTATCGTTGCTGAGAAAATGGAACTTCTCTTTGTTATTAAATTTTTTCCTCAAAAGCTTGGGACATTGTATAAGCGAAAACCAAAATAGTTCCTGTATCAAAAAAAACATCTCAATATCTTACGAATAAATTAACATAGCATATATAAATTGATTTTAAGAAGTTTGGTACAGTTTCACTCGGTTGCCATAGAAACACAAGTTTTCTTATGAATTTCAAAAGTTATGGGATGATGGCACAATGACAGGACAGAGGACAGAATACAGAATACTTATCTCACAACATGTAAAGAGCCACCAGCACAGGTAAGAATGCACTAATATGCATTTTCCATCAACCCAGGTGAGAAATGCGCTAATATGCAAATTACACCAGCCCAGGTAATAATGCATTAATATTCAAATTCCATGAACCCAGGTAAGAAATGCACTAATATGCAAATTACCCCTGCCTATGTTAGAACTGCACTAATATGCAAATTACACCAACCCAGGTTAGAAATGCACGAAATGCATATTTCACTAACCCAGGTTAGAAATGCACTAATATGCAAAGTATGATGAATATGCAAATTGATCAAGATGGCTCACCCTGTTGGACCAGAACTAAAATGACCAAAAATTTCCCTGGGTAGTCTTAAAAATTTAAAATAAACATCAAGGTTAAAACAGGAAATACTTAATGTAGATATGTCGGTGACCTTTAACCTCTACTTCAGGGGTTATACAAACATTCCGAAAGATGCAAGTATCTTCCGTGCAGGTCAACCTGGGTTCAAAGGTCAAAGGTCTGGTGGAAAAAACTTATTTTTAAATGTAATATTGAAAAAGTGGGACGCACAGAATAAGAAGGTAGATGATTTCTGTCCATCTTGTTGACAGAATATTAATGTTTAGACAACTCTGAACAAATTTACAAATCTTAAACAGTATTATTGCAAACACTTTGGTCATTTTATTTATACCAGTCACAGAGAGAAAAGCGTGCAAATTTTAGCACTAGTTTTACATTCTATATTAACAACTATTACACATTCACTACTGGACATGCACAACAAAAAAATAAAAGCAGCTCCACTTTTTATGAAAAATATGTCACAAAAATGATCATTTTGGACCAAAATTTTGATATTAATTCATAAATATGGATATTTTCTACGATACCAACCTAAAATAAAGAATGAATGCGACAAAAAGTTGCAGGATGTGAAAAAGTTGCAGAAATATAAGAATATGTGACAAAATGTTACAGAAATATAAGGATTTTTGTTCAATAATTTGGCGGGAATATATTGAAGTTTCTAAACCGTACAGCAACCTACAAATTCACTCTATATACAAAATTCCTCTTAACAAGCATGTAAATCTCTGGAAACATAACAAACAAACAAACAAACAGATAATTTATCAAATTAAAAAGTACGATTACCAACCAGGCTGTGACGGGTGAGATGGACGTGTCGTTTTAGTCGCAGAACAAGAACATTGTTTGATTTTTTTTGTACAGCAGGATTCGATATATCCTCTCATTTCTGAAGTAAATGGTGTATGAATTTAGTCAGAATTTTTCTGTTTAATTTTGATGCCAGATTAGAAAGTTTGACATTTTTGTCGTCCCACTGTGTTCCTAGCTGCCATAACAACTCTTTCAAGAACACGATTTTACACTTTCTATGACTCTCAATGTGACGTTAAGATGTTGAAAAAAAATTTAAAAATTTGGAAGAAACCATCTTTTTCTCGCATTCCTCCAAAAACGCCCAGAGGTAAAAAAAGCTCCTTGATCGCACAAAGGTCCAAAAAGTTGAGAATTGCACCAATATCCTACTGAGCGTTAACTAAATGACATTTTTTCTTACGTACCTCTAAAAACACCCATATGTAAACACGTTGGGTCACACAGAGGTCTTGACAGTGGTGAATTGCCCCGATATTCTAATGAGCGTTAATGGCATCTATTTTTTCATGAAATTCTAAAAACGCCCAGATGTAAACATGTTGGGTCACACAGAGGTCACAACAGGGGTGAACTGCACCGATATCCTAGTGAGCGTTAACGACATAAATGTCAACAAAATAAAACGTCTAGCTGTACTTTAAACGTATTCAACCAACGACTCCATTCAAATGACGCGTCACAACTCGGCTGATGTTCATCATACATACTGGGAGACTGAGTGCCCTGCAAACTGGGATTGTAGTAACTGTACAAACTGTCGCGCAAAAAACCGCTCACCAGAAAAAATATTTTTTTCTAAAGAAACGGGAACAGACGCTGTCTGTTGATGGACGCAGCTGTAATATACTATACTCTAATTCTGATGTTATATTTTAAAAGACATATCGATGTAGTGAACATAGAGCTTTTTATGTACGAACCAACGAACATACACAGAAAAATTCACAAGAAAAATTCACAAAAATACTCCAATGCTCAAAGCAAGAATACAAGTACCTGATGTTGTTTTTTTTATACAAAAACAGAAAAACAAAAAATTTAATTTCAGATATTTCCACTGCAATGGTTCATCAACATAATCACCTTGTATCAATCTGCAGGCGTTAGAATCGAATTTCAAGAAAACTCTCATGAATATCCCGCCCGTGGGGGTAACGAGTCGTACCACAACGAGGAGAATTTCCAGCGCCCGCAGACCAACTACTATCATAAAAATACGCGAGAATAACATCTCATTGATTGTTTTCAATTGATTTGATCTTGTTATCGTAAGTATATCAAAACACACAAAATTCATTTGTGATTTTTATTAATATTATTATTATTTTTTGGGGGAAATATTTAGACCTACATAAAATCTGGATACGTATAGACATGCGCCAAACAAGTCACTCGCGTTACTCTAGTTATGAATAAATCCACTTGGAGACATGGTGAAAAATACAAAAAATGTCCAATTGCTACATCTATCGTTAACAGTATAGTGTACTCTAAAAGTGTTCACGCCTATATGCTAACTAGATAAAGATTTACATTTACTAAGGTTAATGTCCGCCTGGCTTGTCGTTGTTGTTGTTGACGACGTCATCTGGTTGTCATGACAACCATTCCCGATCACATTCTTGTCATCGTTTTGTACAGCCTCTAGTTTGGACTTAGTTTTAGTGTCTGATACCTTGGTGTCGTCTTCGATGTCCGCTATCTCCAGGGAACTGATACAGCTTTGCGCTTCCGCAACCCAGCTTACAATACGTTCCTTATCTACAGTTTTATAGGAAGAATCACACACTTTCTCCCCATCATCTTCTTCTTCATCTTCCTCCTCCTCATCCTCCTCACAAATCTCATCATCATCTAATTCCTCATCATCAGATTCCTCTTCGTCTTCTTCATCCTCTCCCATCGCTTTAAGCGTAGTATTCGAAGCATCCATTTCTGTCCGTATCTCGCTCTCTTCAAAACTATTCAACACATCCGTCATTACGGTTTTTCCGACATCGACGCTCGACAAGTGTAATGTCTGTGCTAAAGCTGCATCAATATTAGTTTGATCACTCGTTTCGATTTCCCGTCCATGCTCATCTAATTCCGGTTCCGGATCAGGATAATTTTCCGATATTGGTTCTGAGATGACACTACTAAACGAGATACCACTACAATTAGACAAGTTTCTATTGTGCCCCATATGTTGTCGGTGTTTGGAAATTCTTGCCACATTTTGCGACTCTAGTTCCTGTTGATATTTTGTGACCATGTCCCGGTACGATTCCCTGGCTTTTGCCGATAAATTTAGCAGTTCTCGGAATACATCCTGGAATTCAAAAACACAAAAAAATTCATATAGCATGTACTTTTAGATAAACATAATAATAACAGAACCCCATGACACGTGAGTTCCGGTGTGGGTACTAAGGGGGTATTCGTGCTTACAGTGTTTCGTGAAAGTACGGGTGCAGAGAACACTGCACACACTCGTGCAAACGTACCCCACACTAGCACTTATATATCGTGGGCAGAGTGCCCTCTAATGATAGCCAAATGTTGTTGTTGTGGGTCAGTATGATAAAAACTGGCATTTCTTGTGAGCCACCACATAGTAAGAGATAGGGGAACACCAAATTTTGGTGCGTCACTAGAAATTGTGTGAGTCAGTGGTGTGCCAAATTGTCTTAGAGGGCACACTCACCACATAGTAAGAGATAGGGGAACACCAAATTTTGGTGCGTCACTAGAAATTGTGTGCATCAGTGGCACATCAAATTGACTTAGTGGGCACACTGGTCATGGGGCTGTGTCACATCACATCAACACTGTCCTCATTGAATATATCCACAAAACTGACAGATTTTAGTAAAATTATGATAAGTAGTTATTTTACTTACTTCAGCACCGTCATAGTTGAACACTCCGACAACACTGACTGGCACCAGTTTGTTGACTGCTCTACCTAATGCTTTCCTACCCAGTGCAAATACAAAGGGTACACCTTGATCCGTAGCTAGACCAATTATTACATCTAGAACATCGTCCAATCCACCTGACAATGAGTATACAAATAACATTTACAATATATGTCTAGTCTGTAAAGGTACATCATGATAGGGCGCCCTCACACATCGGTCAACCCCTCCCATGGCTATATCGAACTGAACCCTTCCTAGCATTTCCAACCAGAACTGGTTGCATCCAGTCACAGATAGGTACATAATAAAAAGTGTTAAAATGACCACGACGTCAGACTTTTACATTAATTTAATTTAATTTCACTGGCGACATAGCCAGACATAGTATTAACATACTCGTACTGAGAAAATAGCCCACAACTGTGTATGTGTGCGAGTGTATATGTGTGTCTGTCTGTCTGTCTGTCTGTATGTATGTAAATGTGTATGTATGTATGTATGTATGTATGTATGTATGTATGTATGTATGTGTCTGCGTGTGTGTGTGTGTGTGTCTGTCTGTATGTATGTATGTAAATGTGTGTATGTATGTATGCATGTATGTGTCTGTCTGTCTGTCGCTGTGTCTGTCTGTGTGTGTTTCTGTGTCTGTGTGTCTGTGTGTGTGTGTCTGTCAATTACATGTATCACATAATATGTGGACCATAAATATCATACATGACTTACCTCTGGATTGTATCCTTTCTAGATTAGGTGAAATAACAATACATTTAATCTTCTTCAACCTAAGGTGTTTAGTAACTTCTCTTAACCCCATCACAAGTCTTCTTTTAGACTTCGCCTGTAAAATATTAACAATTACAAATACAGTTAATAGTGGCCATGTGGATGGTATTTATTTTGGAGAATTTATTCGTCATGGTTCTAAGAATCAAGAGGACAGTACAATACAGTTCCTTTGGAACGGTAAATTTGAAAAGATTGCAACGTTTCAATCCATCTACTACTATGGACCTTGATCACAAAATGATATAAATATTGATCATGTTCAACTTGTCTTGCATGAGGTACAAATATTGTTATACCCCTTGTGGTCCTAGTGTGGGCAAAAACTGACTGGATATTCGTCTTAGCAAAAGTACACTGGATGAAATGTATATGGTGTTTACCATAGCTAATTTCACACTACCAAATGAAGAACACTCGGTTTCTTTTTTTCATGAGCAACAGTTTTTACGTTATTCCACAAAGTCGCTCACGGTACAACGTACCTTACTGGGGTCTTTATGGTACTGTCTATCTTGAAATCTACAAAGTGTCTGCAGTAGAGTTGTACAGCAAGCATCAATATCTTTATCAAGCACCTGATTACAATACCTGTACAAAGAAACAAAAGAATTTGTATTATATAACATTGAGGGCAGTATACTCTATCTAGTGTCTACAGTAGTTATTTATCGTACAGGAGGATCAATATCCTTATCAAGCACCTGATTACAACAACTGTACAAAAACAAAAGAATTGATATATAATACATTGAGGGCAGTATTATCTATCTTGAAATCTACAGAGAATGATTGCACTCGGTGATGGAGAACGTCGCTCACTTCCTCTAAATCTACGACTGTGTATTATATGTGTATGCAACTGCTGAGCTTTGAGTCAGAACATGTCGCAAGTACGTGCTGTATAAATTACAATTTACTCTTTAACTTTACGGCTATGTATATATGATATATGCACGCAACCACTGAGCTTTGTGACAGAATGTGTCGCACTATCTGCTCTAGATCTATGACGGTTATGTATAATAAATGTGCACAACCGCTGAGCTTTGTGACAGAGCGTGTCGCACTGTGCGCTGTATAAATAATTACGATTACTTACTCTCTAAATCTACGGCTATGTATATATGATAAATGCATGCAACCGCTGAGCTTTGTGACAGAGAGTGTCGCACTATGCACTGTATGAATAATGACGATTACTTACTCTCTAAATCTACGGCTATGTATATACGGAATGGCTGAACTGGGTGACGGAGTACGAAGTCCTACGACTGGACTCGGTAGTCCCGAACTGAGTGGAGATCCAGGTGAGAGTGGACTCATGCTCATTGGTGACATCTGGCTAACAGGTGATAACTCACTCTGTGATTGGCTGAGACTAACGCTCGAGCCTTTATCACTGATGCCTACAGAAAACAAACGTAAGAAATACACGTTACTTTAAAGTGACCATATGGATGAGAGGACTGGGTATTTATAAAACAATTTTATCATAGCTTACTACTTGAAAAACCAATTTGAAACAACATATATCAAGGCTGAGTTTGTAAGTCAATACATTGCAAAAAATTAATAAACGTGTAAAAAGTTTGTTATTGTACATACAATAACAAACATTTTGCAGATTTATTATGCTTTGTCAATTTATTGAGTTACAAAAAAGGACTTGGAGTATATTGTTTCACATTAATTTTTCAAGTTGGTCACATGATAAAATTGTTTTGTAAATTAAATATCCAAAATAAATACTCAATCCTCATCAATATGGGCACTTTCAATGACTTCTTCAACACTCCAACCAAGTACTATTACCATCTGACAAAACACAACACTGTACATTTACCACTGTGACCATCAGAAAAAACACAACACTGTACTTTTACCACAGTGACTGTTACCATCTGACAAAACACAACACTCTGACCGAGTACTTTTACCACTTTTACCATCAGACAAAACACAACAATGTAACTAACAGCTAGTCTTACCATCCTGTGACAACTGTGCCATGACAGTGTCTTCCTCATCGTCTTCTTCGATGACTTCTTCATTACTCTGACTGAGTACTTTACTACTATCATCATCAGACAATGCACACTCTCCTAGAATCCTCTTTCTCTTCTTCTCTTCACGTTCACGTAGAATTACCCGCTTCAAAGCGCTTGGTTTCTTCTTAGCGGCTACTTCCCGTTCTTTTCCTCGTTTGAGAGGAGCACTGCTGTCCAATGGATTAGCCCCAAACAGCTGAAAGTGCACAAAAATAGAAAAGAAGATTTTATCAAAGTGAAGAAATTAGAAATATAAGATTTAAAATCAAAGTTGCTGGGGGACACATGACACTGGGAAAACAAGCATGACACTGGGGACAAAAGCATGATGCTAGGGAAACAAGAATGATGCCGGGGATACAAAAACAACGCTGGAGATACAAGAATGATGCTAGGTATACAAGAATGACACTGGGGACACAAGCTTGACACTGGGGCCCCGCCATCTATAAAAATTTCACTGTGGGTAAATTCTCTATTCTAGTATGTATTGCCTAACTCTAATATGACAGTCACCTCTTGCAAGTATTTGTAGAGGGCTATGTTTCAATCCTGGGTCTATCATTGTTTAGGATAAACCCCCTCCCCCCTTCCCCCTAAAATATGCAAAAGTGTGCCATCGATATGTTTATACATGACGTAAACCATGATGAAACTTGTAACGGTCAAATCACCACGATCGATGCAATATGTTTTTATTAAAAACATACTTTACATAGTAAAAGACATGATTAAAATTAATGGAAACCCAGCACTGTATATCATTATCACATTAGAAATGTGGCATTGATATGTTTACATGTATACATGATGTTAACCAGGGTGAAAATTGTAGAGATCACATCACTACGATCGATACAATGTAGAAACATAGTAAACGCATTCAAATATTAATGGTAACCCAGCACTGAATATCACAATAGAAGTAAATTTTAATCGACTTATCAACATCTCAGTCGTAAATACAGAACTTGTTATAATTGACAGTGTGAAAGATGACTAAATTAGGTTAAGGACGAAAATGATGTTCAGTGATTCCCCCCCCCCCCCCTACAAACAAAGTTCATTTATTGAGCTTATGTGACATTGTGTGACAATTGCTAAGACAGCATGTTATTTACCATATAATACAAATAATTAAAAGTGTTTTTAATATTTATAATGTGGCTATCCTTTGGGCAGCCCCAGGTGTTCCAACCCCCACCTCCCCAGGATTTATAGTGGCACAATGGCCCTCTATACTTCCTCAACTCCCTGGGGAACATACAATATGAAGTCATTATTCACAGTGCATCAGTGTGCTGTCTAATGATAGCCACATTTTGTTGTTGTGAGCCAAAATGACAAAAACTGTCATTTCTTGTGAGTCACCACACAGTAAGAGATAGGAGAACACAAAATGTTGGTGTGTCACTAGAAATTGTGTGCCAGTGACGTTGGTCTAATTGGCTGAGGGCAACCTGCATGCATACTAGTCATCATATGGACTATGGCCTTCTAATCTAAGACAGTATGTTAGCTACTGTATAGCTATCCCATGAGAGCAAATAACTTTGTAATCAATACATTAAGCTATGTTTATATTTAACTGACAGTCTGTTGTAGCAACAATGTATATAACAACCACAAGTCTACCTATCAGTATATATTATGGTTTGAATTTTAACTTCTATGCTTAGTAATCAGCAGTAATAACTAACCATGTGAATTAGAGTGAACAAAGTATTTTCATGGTCGAGACCAGTGTGCCCTCTAAGCCAATTTGATGCGCCACTGATGAACACAATTTCTAGTGTCGTACCAAAATTTGGTGTTCCCCTATCTCTTAGTATGTGGTGAGTGTGCCCTCTAAGCCAATCTGACGTGCCACTGACGAACACAATTTCTAGTGATGCACCAAATTTAGTGTTCCCCTATCTCTTACTATGTGGTGACTCACAAGAAATCCCAATTATTCTCATTTCGACTCACAACGACAAAATTTTGCTATCATTAGAGGGCACTGGTCCAGACACAGTTTAAAAGTTATCTTTTATTTACTTTTCATTGCCGATGTATTTACTTAACTACTTCCTTTTCCTCGTATGTCAATTTTAATTTCTTTTCGACTTCTGGCAAATAAATGTCTGTGAATAGAAAAACTGTCTCAGCTACAGTTTTCTATTGATTTCTGTTGGTCTAGACAGACTACCACCTTTAGAAGGCAGAAATATGTAGGTTTATAGAAATTTGAGCCGACCACAGACTTGCTTGTTTAGCCATATGTCTTTTGTTATATTCACTTTAAGTACAGAAAGACATGAATTGTGGTTATGGTGACAATAGACCTAACATATATACACACACTTAAAACATGTAGTGTGCTAGATATTCAAGATGATGTCAAACACTTCAGTGTGACCCCATTTTTTTCTGTTTCTCATTACTCAAGTTACTCAACTGACACAAATTTTCAACTATGACATAAAAAAAATCCCCAACATTTATTTTGCCCGCCCTTGATATTTTGCGGAATAGTATCCTCTCTGGCAAGAATAAACAAGTGTTTGGATATTGAAGATTATGTCAAACACTTCAGGGTGGCCCTATTTTTTGCCAGGGGTGAACAAATCATTTTGTGAACTGGTAGTCCCCGGACCAGAACCTTAAAAAATACAGTGGTCCTGCTGAAAGAGTTAGTGGTCCCAGGTCCCGCTAATGTGAAACATTAAATCTTAACTATGAATCTGTATATTCAGACGACTTTTTAACATAGTTATTAACAGTAAGGTACTGGTCCGACGAACCAGACGAGGTAAAATTTGTGTGGCCACCCAAAAAATCGCAAGTCCCGGACCCAGGACCAGTGGATTTGTTTACCTATTTTTGCTGTTTCTCATTACTCAAGTTACTCAACTGACACAAACTTTCAGCTCTGACATAAAAAAAATCCCCCAAAATTTATTTTGCCCGCCCTTGATATTTTGTAGAATAGTACCCTCTCTGGCAAGAATAAGCAAGTGTCTGGACTGTTAATGTCATCTACAATTGTGGTGGTGGTGATGACGACGACACTTGTTAACAAACAGAGCATTTTCATTATATATAACTATTTGTTTTTATTCTTGGCACCAGTTTGTCCATCCCTTTACTGTCTTTTGCTGTTTTGTATTTTTATTGTTTGTTTGTCGCTAGTATTTTGGGTATATGTATGGTCTTTCTGTCCTGTTGTAGTCTATTGTACATGTTGTCACTAGTGTGTTGGGGTATATGTATGGTCTTTCTGTCCTGTTGTAGTCTATTGTACATGTTGTCACTAGTGTTTTTGGGTATATGTATGGTCTTTCTGTCCTATTGTAGTCTATTGTACATGTTGTCACTAGTGTGTTGGGGTATATATATGGTAGTTCTGTCCTGTTGTAGTCTATTGTACATGTTGTCACTAGTGTTTTGGGTATATGTATGGTCTTTCTGTCCTGTTGTAGTCTATTGTACATGTTGTTGCTAGTGTTTTGGGTATATGTATGGTCTTTCTGTCCTGTTGTAGTCTATTGTACATGTTGTCACTAGTGTTTTTGGGTATATGTATGGTCTTTCTGTCCTGTTGTAGTCTATTGTACATGTTGTCGCTAGTGTTTTGGGTATATGTATGGTCTTTCTGTCCTATTGTAGTCTATTGTACATGTTGTCACTAGTGTTTGGGTATATATATGGTCTTTCTGTCCTGTTGTAGTCTATTGTACATGTTGTCACTAGTGTTTTTGGGTATATGTATGGTCTTTCTGTCCTGTTGTAGTCTATTGTACATGTTGTCACTAGTGTTTTTGGGTATATGTATGGTCTTTCTGTCCTGTTGTAGTCTATTGTACATGTTGTTGCTAGTGTTTTGGGTATATGTATGGTCTTTCTGTCCTGTTGTATTCTATTGTACATGTTACTTTAATTTTTATTATTGTGTAATTTTGACTTGAATGTGTATAAGTGTAATAAATAAAATAAATAAATAAAATAAATCAAAATGAAATAGTCTAGGGGGCTAATACAACAACACTACTAGATGTTAACTCGGCAACTATTTCATCTTGGCATTTTGCCAATATTCTGTACAGTGTTTGAACTGGATTACACTTTACAATAACCTTTCTTTGCATCGTGACTAACCAACTTTAATTTATTCGTTTACATCATCTAGTGTTTCCTCCTTTTTTTTGTTATTTCCTAAAGTAGGGTGACTCATTACAACATAACAAACTCAAAACCGCCCAAAATACCAAGGTATTTTAGTTACTAGTCACAGACTCAAGGTAATATAACTAATAACCAACTCCATATGATGCTTGCTATATTAAGTAACTTATTTGCATATTTTAATTTAGTCCTTATTAGCATAATTGTATCATAATCTCTCTGATTAAGTTCCGTACTGAACTCAAAATTTATATTTGATTGATATTTCCACACCAAATTCAGTTCATATTTCTTTGTTAAAAGTTCAACACTAAATTCTGAAATTATAGAATTACTTGTAGCTATTTTATTCAGCTGTTTATATTTAGGAGAAATCCTGATACGCATGATTTACATATACTTTCTTGCATGAATTCTGAATTCTAAACCCATGTTATTTTTCACAGGCATACGTCAGCTGGTGTTTTTATTGTACATGTACCAATTAATCAATGTCGTCATCAATCATTGATAACAGATTGGATTTGTTGCTAAGGCATTAGTGCTATGGCAACAAACCACAACCTAGTTTAACCCTGTAAACATGACCTACAATTCAATTAATTTGGTAGTCTAGATACACTGTTTAGTAGTCTATGTGTCCTGGACTACTTCTAATTTGGTAGTCCATATACACTGTTTAGTAGTCTATACCTTGGACTACCGCTAATTTGGTAGTCTAGATACAATGTTTAGTAGTCTATACCTTGGACTACTGCTAATTTGGTAGTCTAGATACAATATTTATTAGTCTATGTGCCCTGGACTACTGCTAATTTGGTAGTCTAGATACACTGTTTAGTAGTCTATACCTTGGACTACCGCTAATTTGGTAGTCTAGATACAATGTTTAGTAGTCTATGTGCCCTGGAATACTACTAGTTTCACCAATACTATTAGAACATTGGCCATACTTGTCCATGTATTTGAGGTTGTTACAAACATATGGTCAATTTTATCAATGATTTGTGGGTTTTATCTCAGTTGATATGATGATAAATATTAGCTCTAATCAACAGTCAACATCGCCATACCATCATGTTAAGTGGTATGGCCATTCAATAGTTCAACATTCAATATAGGTTACCTAGATTTCAGAGAGGTCTAGTCTACTACTATATATGTTACAATCATCTCCACCGTATTGTCAAAATTCTCTAGTACAGCATTCCATTCTTACCACCAACAGTGATAGCTTATGCTATCGGAGCGTTGATATAAACATGATGACGTTATCGGGTCCTCGCATGACTTGCACATGACTTGCACTCAAACTTAACAATAAGTTGATAGTAAATTGAACATAGTAACCAGTGTCAATCACCTGTCAGTGTGTGATGGATTACTACTGACATGCGCTGTTCAGCCCTTCCCCAGCAGAAACTTAGCTAGATTTTCGATAAAATTTGTCTGTTTGACTATATGTTAGAAAGAGATCGTAGAGAACGACTGCACCTACAGTAATTAGACTAAGAGAGGTCTTAACCTGGGTCTGAGATCTATACTGTTCGGTCTTATGGGGAGGGGAGGGGAGGGGAGGGGAGGGGAATGTAGGGGGACTGCCATAGTGGGAGTAACTGTCTATGCGTCGCCTTTGTACAACTAGAGCTCAAAACTGACTTTTTTCTTTGCTAATCCCAGTGAGCTACCAATTTCAGAAAGTGGTAGTCCAAGGATTGTGACCAGTAGTCCCATATTCCTGAACTGAAAACAGGATTCCTCTAATGGAAATGTGTGTTTTATTACATACTTTTGTGTCTGTAAATCTGAGTGGGCTACCATCTGCTAATTATTGTGACCCCCATGACAAGAATTGGTAGTCGGTGGACATAGGACTACTGTACATGTAAACTTCAAGCCCTACAATTACCCATGTAGTTCTTTACCTAAAATATGAGTTCTAGACACACCAGGGTTCTATAATCAGTATAATTACCAATGTAGTTCTATACCTAAATGCGAGTTCTAGACACACCAGGGTTCTATAATCAGTACGAATTACTCATGTAGTTCTATACCTAACTATGAGTTCTATACACACTAGGTGTTCTATAATCAGTACTTACTTCTTTCTTCTTAGGTTTAGGGTCAATGCTGGTTGTCACAATAGCTGCCACTGGGGGCGCTGTTGCTACTGCTGGCACTATTCCAGTGACAATACTCGGCGGCACAAGTTTCACTTCTTTATTAGTTTGTTTACTCTTCTGCTCTTGTTTTTGTTGTTTCTAAGGTAACCAAATAAACATGTACAGAAAGTTCATTAGTAATGGGAACACGGACATTTTATAAAATAAAGGCCGATGTTTCAATCCCAGGTTCTTGCTTTACAACTACAGTAAACCAGGAAATTTCACTGAACTTTTAGTAAATTTGATTCCAACGCTGCTACAGTGCTAGCATATCTCCATTGGATTTTTGCTTGTAAACTCAACTCTAGCACTTCTAACATATCTCCAAGATCAAACTCATTTCAGCATTTTACTTCTAAACTTGACTCTAACACTGCTAACATATCTCCAAGATCACACTCATTTCAGCATTTTACTTCTAAACTCACCTCTAGAGCTGCTAACATATCTCCAAGATCAAACTGAATCGGCATTTTTGTTCTTTTGCTTGGTTTCTTCATATTCTCTTGTAGTTGTCTCTGTTCAAAGGTAATTTCAGAATATTCCTGTGCTGCTGCCTGTGTAGCAAGAAGCGCCTTCTTTCGTCTTTTCTTGGCATTTTTACCTTCCTTCACTCCACTTACTGCTGCCTCTGGTGACATGAGTTCCTCTGGTAATATTGTTGTACTGTCATCCAATATTCGTATGTCATGTTGTACTGGTTCCTGCAATCACAATTCCATTCAAAATATGAATTTTTTTGAATTTCGAAATTTGAAATTTATACTATTGTACTGGTTCCTGCAAGCACAATTCCATTCAAAATATGAAATTTTTTGAAATTCGAAATTTTGAAATTTATCATTATGTACTGGTTCCTGCAAGCATAATTCCATTCAAATATGAAACTTTTTGAAAATTTGAAATTTGAAATTATCTACTGGTTCCTGCAAGCACAATTCCATTCAAAATATGAATTTTTTTGAAATTTGAAATTTGAAATTTATACTGTTGTACTGGTTCCTGTAAGTGCAATTTCATTCAAAACAGGCACATTGAGTTAGACGTGGTGAAGAGAGATGTTGACATTCAAAGCCATGGATAGCCTCTACACTTGTACTGAGCATTGAGCTTGTCCAGTTGCTAACACATGCTGATGAGGTGTTAGTGTCAGCCTAGTGTTAACACTGAGCTAGTCTGATGTTAACATAGGACTGATACAGGCATTAACCCTTCCAGTTACCAACACATGCTGAATGAGGTGTTAGTACCAGCCTAGTGTTGGCACTGAGCTAGTCTGATGTTAACATAGGACTGATACAGGCATTAACCCTTCCAGTTGCTAACACATACTGGTGAGGTGTTAGTACCAACCTAGTGTTAACACCGAGCTAGTCTGGTGTTAACATAGGACTGGTGTAGACGTTAACCCTTCCAGTTACCAACACATGCTGAACGCAGTATTAGTACCAGCCTAGTGTTAGCACTGAGCTAGTCTGGTGTTAACATAGGACTGGTACAGGCATTAACCCTTCGAGTTGCTAACACATACTGAATGAGGTGTTAGTGTCAGCCTAGTGTTAGCACTGAGCTCGTCTGGTGTTAACATAGGACTGGTGTAGGCATTAACCCATACAGTTACTGACACATACTGAATGAGGTGTTAGTACCAGCCTAGTGTTAGCACTGAGCTAGTCCAATCAGAAAGAACGTGATTAGAGCGGCCATACATACCTGTGATAATGGCGTAAAAGACATCATAACTGATGTATTTTGATGTTGTACTACAGCACTGTAATTCATAGGTGCCGTACCACTACCTCCACCGAGTGACTGGCTTCCTGAGCTGGACGGTAAGTCGGGATATTCACTATCATCTTCAAATCGTAACACACCGAGCTCTTCCGCACTTTGCGGTGCTGTTGTCGCATATTCTGCTGGAACGACTGAGTTGTTGGAAGAGTTTGCCGATTTCCCACTGTCCTTCGATTTGTTTCGTTTACGTGGTTTCTTTTTCTTAGTCTGTGTTTCAAGAACAGTTGTACTGCTTACGCTACTATTTAGCGTATCCGTAGGACTTATCACATCACTCCTTATCGTAGATTCATCCGCCTGCGTATTCCTACTCCTCGGTCTATTTCCTTTACTTTTACTCCACGCTGTCGTCACATCATTCCTGTTAATTACATCATCAGTCGGAGTGTTTCTATTTCGTTGCACATTTCCTTTACTTTTGTTTCTCGGCGTGCCCTGATTTGCCGCACTAGTCCTCTCGTTTTGCATACGATTTGATCCACTAGGTGTCGGTGCGGCAGTGGGCTGCGGGGCTTTCGCAACTGCCCCGGCATAGCTCATAGGCTGAGCAGCGACTGACGTTGACATCGTTGCCTGAGATTGTGATTCCGATTGTTCCGCAGCGTTCACATTTGAAGGTTTGCTGGTACTGGCTCCCGTACCTGTCGCAGCGTCCTGCGTCACAATACCTTGCGTACTTCCTGCACTCAAATTACGGCAATGTTTAGGACTGCTATACCCACTGTCACTATCAACCTGTGCAGTATCAACTTCCGAGTCTGTTGACGATACGTCTGGTCTCCTCGTTTGCTGACTTTGAGTTTTCCGTCTATTTTTAGCTTTAGTTTTACGAAAAGTGCTAGGTCTTTCGGCTAACGACTGACTTGCTAGGTCATCTGGGAAATCTGCAATGATATAAATAATTTCACAAACATATCTCTGACTACGATGCTACAGGAATTTAATGTTGTTTAGTGGCAGTAGTGATGTTGAGTCGAATGCACAATGAGATAAAAGTATCAACTTAACTGACTTCAGAGATATCACACTGACATACAATGTATCAAATGACTGATTTTCCCCCGAGATATCACATATTTTTTATGACTGATTAAAAATACTATTTAGTGTGGCTGATAAAACATACATTTTATTATAGATAACATGTCATTTTTGTTGTCACCCTGATAAAGTATCATACTTTATATCTCCTGATAAAACATCACGTCATTTCTATGGTACACTGTCACGTTTTTGGCAACTGTTCAGGCATACATGTTTTCATCACTGAGAAAGCATCCTACATTGTGTCTGTCTCTGAGGAAGATTTTTATTTTTTTATTTTTTTATTTTTTATTTTTTTTATTTATTTTTTTTCGGTCCATGAGAACGGAGTATAAAACCCACTGATCTTTCTACTCAATAATCATCCTCACCTTCTGACCTTTTTTGACAAATTAACTATAAAATTAAAGTGACCACATGGACGATAATTGGGTATTCATTTTAGACAACTCTATGTTTTCCGACTTAAAAAAACACCCAAGGTGGAACAGACTCTATGTTTGCAACTGAATACAATGTCATCAAAAAAAGATGTGTAAAAATTATTCTATTTTACATACAGTAACAAATATTTCAAATAATTTTTAATGTTTTGCAATTTATTGAGTTACAAAGATTTAGTATATCTTTCGTCACAATGTTTTTTTTTCAAGTAGGAACAAAGCAGAGTTGTTTTAAGAATTAAAAATCCAAAATAATTACCCCTTCATGTCATCCATATGGTGACTTTAAAGTGGCCACATGTTTCTGTCTATGAAAATATATATAAATATTAATATATTTATGAAATAAATCAATGCCAACAACTTCCAAAAATTAATCCTCTTTGAAAAGACTTTTTCACAAAGTGTAACTCCCCATACAATAATAATCTTAGCACACACGACACTATCCCGACTTGAACTTGAAATTTGACTTGACCTTAACCTCTGGGTTGTACCCCGATCACAGAGGTATTTTTTTAATACATATGCATGTTATCATAGCGTTCTGATACTGAACAGATGTGACGGTAAAAAGTTTGAAATGATGACATGGAAATTACACAGGTGTTTACCACCTACTACTCAAATAATGGACTGGTCCATTCATAGATGATAACAGGAATAATCTAATATACAAACAAATTAGGGGATGTCAGGCTGGGGATCGCAGAAATGTTACAGGTGAAAATGTTATGATACAGCAGACGATGTTCACCACCGACTGGTCCATCCATAGATGATAACAGGAATAATCCAATATGTAACCAAATGGGGTTTCAGACAGTCACAAAAATGTGAGGGGTCAAAATGCTTCAAGACAGCAGCTGATGTTTACCACCTTTTATTCCAATAATGGACTAGTCCATCCATAAATGATAACAGGAATGATCCAATATACAAACAATTTATGGAGATGTTAGGGTCACAAACGTGTTACTGTTAGAGGTCAAACTGTTTTTTTGTGTGTGTGTGGAAGATTACACACGTGGGTAATACTTTGCAAGAAATACCAGAGTCAAAGTGGCCATATGGATGAGGATTGGGTATTTATTTTGGATTTTTCAATTATAAAACTATTTTATCATGACTTCCTTCTTGAAAAATAAACATGAAACATATACCAAGTCCTTGTTTGTAACTCTATAAATTGCAATACATCAATATGTGTATAAAATGTTTGTTATTGTACAACTTTTGTAAGTAATGAGTTACAAACACAGACTTTGTAAATGTTGTTTCACATTTTTTCTCATTTTGACTCGCAACAAAATCTGGCTATCATTAGAGGACATACTGCTCATCAAGGAAGCCTGATAGGGCTGAACAACATGACTCTCTGTAATATAGTCTAACAAACACGCCCATTTCCTACACAATTTTATCTGTTGCATAAAATTAGTGTCGTCAGTAAATAAAATCTTACATAGTTTTGATCTGACTTTTCAATCTACAGGAAGTGACCTAAATTTTAAATTCTACTTCACTAGGAGTAGAATGACCAGTGGTATAATGCAAATATGACATCTATAAATAGCAAATCATTGCATGGTTTAATTCTGACTTCCAATGTATGAACCTACCACCACAAAAATATCACTAAATTCACACCAAATATCAATACAGTCACTCAAAATGAATTCCTGCAACATCATACCTGAAAATTCCGGTGATTAGAGATCTCTGGTAATATGCTGTCTGTCTATATTCAAAATGGGCAGCTAACAGACCGAGTTGTATTTTGACCCCTGACTACTTAACCTGCTACAGATTAACAAAGGTCATAGGTCACTCCTACTTAGGTTACTCTAAATCTGTCTACTTTGGTAGATATGCTGGTTCCTAATTTCTATTGTGGAGTATCAGAATTATCGTAACACATATTAATACGAAAAAATTTGCCTAACACATTTGACAAGAGTTTCATATTTCACTTCTGAAAATCTAATTTCAATTTTGCAGAAATGTCATCAAATAATCTTTGGAGTTCATAAATCTCAATTTTAAACTGACACAGCACTAGACATTTATTTCAACTCTAGACTAACAATAACAGATACACAATAAACACAGCAGGATCCTTTACCCAATCACATTGAACACTGATGAGCATTGCTATTCTTTCACAATGCAGTAAAAACAGGCTTAAAACATTACATATGGACTTGATGATTTTAATGGCTGCAATTAATTATTTTCTAACTGATAATCAACATTTCAACTTGACTGCTTCTACATCCCCACTATGCACTGGTACCAATGTAATTGATTTTGCCTTAGAACTAACAATGTCTAAGGGTGTGTATTAAATCTCATGCAAATATATACCAAAGATTACTTGCACTGGTGCATACATACATACATACATACTAGTGGTATTTTCACTGTGACAAAAATTGGTAGTCGGTGGACATGGGACTACTGTACATGTAAACTTCAAGCCCTACAATTACCCAATGTAGTTCTATACCTAAAATACGAGTTCTAGACACACCAGGGTTCTATAATCAGTACAATTACCCATGTAGTTCTATACCTAAAATATGAGTTCTAGACACACCAGGGTTCAAAAATCAGTACAATTACCAATGTAGTTCTATACCTAAAATACGAGTTCTAGACACACCAGGGTTCTATAATCAGTACAATTACCAATGTAGTTCTATACCTATTCCTACCAATTTTTTCACTGTAGTGCAATACTGAAAACATTATTGCATACCTGCATAGTAGAATTCCTAGATTGTTATCATACAAGGGTTGTCTGTGGCCGAGTGGTTAAACCACTTGCCTCTTACCACTGCGGTCGGGGTTCAAACCCATTCAGGGTTGTCGGTGGCCGAGTGGTTAAATCACTTGTCGGTGGCTGAGCGGTTAAACAAACCACTTGCCTCTTACCACTGCAGTCGGGGTTCAAACCCATTCAGGGTTTGATTAAATTTACCACACTATAAGTACGAAGAGTGTCGTTCAGTTTGACTCGATCGAAAAAACTCATGTTTTCCTGGGTACTCCAGTTTCCTCCTGCATTAACACTGAACCCATGAGGGATGGCCCTCACTGGACTTCTTGGGAGATAAGTGTTTAATATATACTTAAAGAACTATCAAGTATAAATAAAAATAAAGTTTATTCTACCTGTTTGTTGTGAAGCATCTACAAATATAACGGTCTTAGTCTTCTTTTTAATATCTTTACTTGGAATAATAACTTTCTCACCACTAGCTGTCTTCTGTACACCAACACTCTTACTATCACCGCCTTGAGAGCGATTTCTCCTCCGATTATTCTGCCAAAACAAGGTTGAAAACAGTCTTCATTACCTAGTAATTTATTTCTTCCATCAATTTTTTCCCACACTGTACTAAAAGCGCTGTACAATTATCGCTGACATGGATCTATAACAGTACAGTGGCATTTTTTACTTCCTGAACTCCTGAGTATACAATGATACCATCTACACATAGGTCGTCCTACATGAGGCAGTCCCAAGTCCTACCTGAGGTAGGATAGATTTGTGTCTACACGTAGGAAGGTTGCGGCGTAGATGTAGCGCGTTCCGTCTCGACAGTACATAGGACGAAGTCAGGAGGGTTTCAGGAAACCTCTCAAAAGTGTCCTAAGTCAGGACGGTTTCAGGACAGGTTCAGGACGCATTTGCATCTACACGGGCTTTAAACTATCCTGAATCCTACCTCGGGTAGGATTTTTAGTGCCGTGTAGACGGGGCTACTGTCTTTTTGTACGTAATTAACCAATTTAGTGAATGTATCCTTGGTTTATTTGATGAATCTCAGTTGCAGCTACTGTGGGTTAAAGGAGCACAGACTGAGTTTAGACGGTTTTTTACTTTGGTTAGTAATACAAAATACTTTACATAAAACTATGGATAAACTAATCAAGTATAATGTTTACAACGATTCATGTAGCCGTAACATGTCACTTTCTACCAACCATCCAATTCATGTGTTGTTCATGTAATGACAGGGAATTTCCTCAGATTTGTTGTTGATGCGTATCAACAATTATGTCATCAAATCTTTCATATATTATATCTAAATACCAGGATTGAGTTATACCAGTATCAAGTAACGAATGAGTGTGCTTCAGTAAGTAGAATACAATATGTAACACTTTATAGGCAACAAAAATAGCGTCCAAACACCGTCTAAAATCGTTTAAAAAGATTACCTACCTTGGACTGCCTATTTCCTGCTTGTTTACCTTGTCTTCCACCCTGTTTGTGGATATTATACGATGGGTACGGGGGTGGTAGGTGGTGGGGTTGATACCCACCGGTATAAGGGTTGACGGTATAACCTGGGTAATAGCCGGGATAAACAGGTTGTGGGGGTGGTGCTGGGTAAAACTCTGGGTGTGAAGGGTAAGACTGGTAAGGTTGTGCTAATGCTCCAGCTAGGCCGCCTTGCTGCCACCTCACGTCAGTTACACCACTGAAAAAAAAATCAAGAAGTACATTATTTTTCTGCTGTTTCTCACATTGCCATGCCATCTCATTCAGGGCTTGAAATTAACTTTTTTTCATTAGTAGTCCTAGTGGGCTACCAATTTCAGAAATTGGTAGCCCAAGACCTGTAGTCCCATATTCCTGAACTGAAATCAGATTTCCTCTATTGGAAATATATGTCTTGTGTGTTATTAAAATACTTTCATGTCCATAAATCTTACATCTTCATCACATAATCAGAGGTAGCCTGAGTGGGCTACCAGCTACAAATTATGGTAGCCCCATGACAAGAATTGGTAGTCAGTGGGCATGGGACTACTGTTAATTTTCAGCCCTGAATGTCACTTAGCTCTCTCTGAGAGGGCCATTTAGGGTTGAACAACATTACATATCATCTACACTCTGTTCTGTCAGAAAGTAGTTGTTGAACTAAACTCTACTGCACTAGTGTTGTCCAGGGGATACCAGCACACAAATGACAAGCAATTTGCAAAACGTAATGTTAGAAAATACTCATTCATTTATAGAAGTGTAGACTTAAGGAATAGTTTCCCTAATTTCCTTCTCAGTTCATCATAACAAGGACAGAATGTTAAATTCTGACATTAGAAGCCAAGCAAGACCTACAGTCAAAAGAGGACCTGAAGGTACCTTGTAAGTTGTACATTTTGTAACTTTTTCTTTTCTTATTGCTAGAAATTATAGCCTTACAAAATACCCTAACTTATTTGATAAAGTTAAAAAAAAATTTCTTACCTATTATCTTGTACAAATGGATAACAATTTGTCATGTACCTAGGGTACTCATCCACGCCAAGATCCTGGTAAGCTGAGGGGTCTTTTTGTGGAGAAGAATTGTGCATACCAGTTGGTGGTAGTGCAGTGCTATCCTGCTGGTGTGTGGTGGGAGCAGTTCTCAATGAATCACCTGCTGCTAATGGATCCTTGCTATGACCAGGTGGAACATGACTAGGAACAAACGGCTCCACCTCGGCTGACAGTGTTTTCGCCTGTAATTAACAAGAATGAAAATACAACATTTAGAATAATCATCATTTTCATTGTTTATTTATTTTTTTATTTATTCGTACCTATTTGTTATAGTATTGAAAAAAAGGATAAATATTTCACATTCTTGGGTAAAAGGGAGAACAGAAAATAGCAAAGCTAGTCAAGTCTGTCTCCTGGGACACTGGCACTGCAACATTTGCAATGAGAAGCTCTACGGATAATTCATTGGTGGTAGATATTTGCGATATAAATTACTGCTTCAAAGATCGAAAGTGGTGGCCAAAAGGGAACAACTGAAAAAGGTTCTTTGCAGGCTGGGTAATGTCACTCGCAATGAGAAGTTCTACGGATAATTCATTGGTGGTAGATATTTGCGATATAAATTACTGCTTCAAAGATCGAAAGTGGTGGCCAAAAGGGAGCAACTGAAAACAGTCATTTACAGGATGTGTACTATCAGTCACAATAATTAAGAGAGGCTGTACACACAATTCGTTGGCAGTAGAGATTTGCGATATACATTACTTCTCCGATGATCGAAAGTGTCGGCTAGAAGAGAATAACTGAGAAAGGTCAATTGCTGGATGTCTGATGGGGCTGAGCGATAGGACATACATGTATCTTACAGTGGTTTAGAAGTCTGATAGGGCTGAACAACATGACGTATCTTACAGTGGTTTAGAAGTCTGACAGTGATAGGGCTGAACAACATGACATATCTTACAGTGGTTTAGAAGTCTGATAGGACTGAACAACATGACGTATCTTACAGTGGTTTAGAAGCCTGATAGGGTTGAACAACATGATGTACCTTACAGTGGTTTAGAAGCCTGACAGGAATGAACAACATGACGTATCTTACAGTGGTTTAGAAGTCTGATAGGGTTGAACAACATGATGTACCTTACAGTGGTTTAGAAGCCTGATAGGACTGAACAACATGACGTATCTTACAGTGGTTTAGAAGTCTGATAGGACTGAACAACATGACGTATCTTACAGTGGTTTAGAAGTCTAATAGGGTTGAACAACATGATGTACCTTACAGTGGTTTAGAAGCCTGATAGGGCTGAACAACATGACATATCTTACAGTGGTTTAGAAGTCTGATAGGACTGAACAACATGACGTATCTTACAGTGGTTTAGAAGTCTGATAGGACTGAACAACATGACATATCTTACAGTGGTTTAGAAGCCTGATAGGGTTGAACAACATGACGTATCTTACAGTGGTTTAGAAGCCTGACAGGACTGAACAACATGACGTATCTTACAGTGGTTTAGAAGTCTGATAGGACTGAACAACATGATGTACCTTACAGTGGTTTAGAAGCCTGATAGGGCTGAACAACATGATGTACCTTACAGTGGTTTAGAAGCCTGATAGGGTTGAACAACATGACGTATCTTACAGTGGTTTAGAAGCCTGACAGGACTGAACAACATGACATATCTTACAGTGGTTTAGAAGTCTAATAGGGTTGAACAACATGATGTACCTTACAGTGGTTTAGAAGCCTGATAGGGCTGAACAACATGATGTATCTTACAGTGGTTTAGAAGTCTGATAGGGCTGAACAACATGATGTATCTTACAGTGGTTTAGAAGCCTGATAGGGCTGAACAACACGACATATCTTACACTATAGGGAATTACGGTGTATCTGTTGCATGTCAAATTGGCTTAGCATGCACACTGTCCCCGTACTGTACATTGCCATGGTACAGAGGCATTGTATGCAGTGAGCCCTCAAAGTCAATTAACACACCACTGATGTACAGAATTTTCTTGTGATGCCCTGGGATCATTCACATTGGGGTGAAATTTATCAAATTCTATTTTTTTAACATTTTGACTCTCAAGACGGTCCCCTTACGTTACCATGGTATTGTATCGTGTCCCCCCCTCCCCTCTAAGCTTGACTCAGGACTGATGCAAACAATTTCTTGTACGCCAAATTTGATGTTCACTTGGGGTGTTGCACCTATCCCTTATTATCTGATAACTCATAACTCATATCAAATTCCATTTTCAATATCTTTATTCTCAACAAACATCTTTTTGTATTACCGTGTAACCTGCCACAAATTATAAGTTATAACCCAGATCCTTATCAAAAAGCACTTCAGAAAATTCTACTCTGGCCTTTTAGCTTGCGTGTCACCTCTATAAAGTTTGTTGAACCCTATGACTCATGTCTGCTCAGACTGGTTTTCTTTACAGCCTTATATAGCATTAGCACCATTCAAATAACCCAGATGTCGATATACGATAGTATCCATGGAAACAAGAACAAAACACATCCCTGATGTAATGGACTTTAAAACTTATTGTTATTTGAAAGAAAACAACATTTCAATGTATCCTGGATAATGTTTGCCTAACAAGGTAAAGTATGTCATATTGTGTGCAGGTACATTAGGCTATTTCAGACTGCAAACAGGAAATTGAGAAAACAGCGCCCTCAATCAAATTGGGGGTACCATCACCTCAGTCATAGTACTGTTTCTTTAGAGCTTTGTCCTTTGGTATTCTGTAGAAATGTAAATCAGGAATGTTTTTTGTATTGTTCAGACATTGAGGAAAGCAGCAGTGCTCTATGATTAACCGAGTAATATCATGTATACCCCCAAGGTACACACAGACAGGAAGTAGAGCACCACCACGGCAAATTTTGGAAAGGTATATATGTCAGTTTACATGTACATTTTTGTAACTTTATCGGTGTTCTAAAACAACGTTATGGTATACGGTATAAGAAACTATGATAATGAGATAGTTTTACCTGTTACAACCCTCATTCTGGTACGATATAGGTTGTAATGTGAATGCTTTAATCCTATGTGCTTATAAAGGCTGCAATGGAAATTAACTAGTCCTAGTGGGGTACCACAGAAAATGGTAGCCCAACGATGGTGACCAATAGTCCTATATTCTTGAACAGAAAGAACAGAGTTCCTCTATTAGAAATAAGGGTGTTATTAAAATACTTTTACGTCTGTAAATCTTTCATAATTTAAATCATCCCATAATCAGTGGTAGCCTGAGCAGGCTACCAGCTACGAATTATGGTCGCCCCATGACAAGAATTGCTAGATTGTGGACACAGGACTACTAAAAAAGTCGAGCCCTGGCAGCTTTGTATATTTACGAAACAGCAACCCTGGTTCTTTACACACATTTTCTATTCTACCGGACACAAGGCTTTCAAAACCTGAGTTGACATCTTGTGTTGTCAGAACAAGACATGAAGCAAACAGTGCTATTGTTACAGCAAACACAAAACACAGGTGTGGTTCAGATACAACTAAATATTTTGTCATGACGAGTTTACAAAAATGAGGGTGTTACTAAGCACACTAACAATGCAAGTATAGATAGTTTACAAATATAGTACTACTTAGGTTTATTCAAAACTTGTACCAATGACGTCCGTACGTATCACATGTTCTAATTTCAAAGGGTTCTATTGTCAAGTTGATTAGCCCCGAAATGACTTGGTTTCTGTAACTCTATGTAATTAGACCCTATATCTTAAGGGTGTCAGAATTTAATGACTTGGTTTCTGTAACTAATTATATTCATATGTGTCTCACTGGAGAGAACAGTGCTCAATGCAATATAGTAGCAGAGCATTATAGACTTAATTCAAAAGAATAAGGATGTTATAAGCCGTTACTCAAGAGTTTCACGCTTCCTCAGCGATCATCAGACGACTGATAAAATTGGGATTGTCAAGGTCAATATATACACTTAAATGTCATCAAATGAACTCGATTCAATTCAAAACTTGTACCAATGACGTCCGTACGTATCGCAGGTTCTACTTTCAAGGGTCTCTATTGTTATCAAATGCAGAACTTGGTTATATTTGAAACTTCTACCATTGATGTCAGCAAGCTATATATTACAGGTACCGAGAATAAGTCAACCTTCTTATTCTATTTTGACCCTCTAGCATGAGATAAAATGCTATTACAGGTACTGAGAATAAGTCAACCTTCTTGTTCTATTTTGACCCTCTAGCATGAGATAAAATGCTATTACAGGTACTGAGAATAAGTCAACCTTCTTGTTCTATTTTGACCCTCTAGCATGAGATAAAATGCTATTACAGGTACTGAGAATAAGTCAACCTTCTTGTTCTATTTTGACCCTCTAGCATGAGATAAAATGCTATTACAGGTACTGAGAATAAGTCAACCTTCTTGTTCTATTTTGACCCTCTAGCATGAGATAAAATACTATTACAGGTACTGAGAATAAGTCAACCTTCTTGTTCTATTTTGACCCTCTAGCATGAGATAAAATTTTATTGCAGGTACCAATAATTTATACTACACCAACGAAAATTTATGAGACACCAACGACTTTTACAAACATGTAATAACAAGCACAAATGAAAGCAATGACCTGAACAACACCATTGTCTGACCACCTCAAATTAAATTTATTGGTTTTCTTCGTCAACCTCTATTACTTAATTGTTAGTGTGCCCAAAGTACACACTTGTTAGATCGAAGTTTATTTCTGAATTTTATTACTCACCAGCATATGATTGGAATTTTGTCTTGTTAATGCAGTCAACAAACACCTTCATCATTCAAAACCTTGCGAAATTTATTTTCTTTGCCATGAAAATACGTAAACAGCTTTTGGAAGAAAATCTCTCTACATAAGCTGACTTGTTAATTTAGCTATGTTGAACATACCTCTGTAATCATGATCATTATTCTATGTTCAGTTATGTACATTTAAGGCCCATGGCCTACAGTACGGAATAAAATTATTATATTATAGAAATAACTGCAACAATAGAAGGACATTCACATTTGTACATACAGAAATATAATGTTATCTGTTCTCATAAGTATTGACACAACACAAAATTTACAATCTCTTTCACACATACATGTACAGGTAAGTGATCACTCTGAAGTAGACAGGTTTATACAACATAGCTGCAATAAATCGTCCACATTTTTCTAAATAAACATAACTTTTTTTTTACAGTATTTATTAAATTTGACAAATTAGATTCGAAATCGATTGTATGTAACGACTTCAGTACAATTAGATTTAGTGAGAAATTTGAAGTGTATTCCGCACCTACAATTAAGAATGTGGCATACAAAATATTGTACAGTGTTGCGAGTATTTCTTCTAAGATTTGAGAAGTCTGCTTAAGTAACTGAGGAGAGAAATTTGCATATATTTGCATATTACATTTCATAAAACACTATGGCTTTGTCGTATTTATTAGTGCTGTATTATATATTATTTTATGTATTATTTCATACTTCATATCATATTTCAAATACAAGTGTTAGAAAGTCTGGGGTCAGGAGCGAAAAATTTGGTAACATCACTCTACTGTTACCACTGCTATCTAACAATTCATTTATCACCTCTTATTTTATGTATTATTTCATACTTCATATCATATTTCAAATACAAGTGTTAGAAAGTCTGGGGTCAGGAGTGAAAAATTTGGTAACATCACTCTACTGTTACCACTGCTATCTAACAATTCATTCATCACCTCTTATTTTATGTATTATTTTATACTTCATATCATATTTCAAATACAAGTGTTAGAAAGTCTGGGGTCAGTAGCGAAAAATTAGGTAACATCACTCTATTTACCACTGCTATCAAACAATTCATTTATCACCTCTCCCAAACAAACATGGCCGCAAGAATGAAAACAGGCAGGCTCACCGACCTTTAGTGACCTCACCATGGCAACATAAATACAATGCCAGCAATGACAACATTAACACAAGACAGTGTATTGTATGTTGCACTAAATCAAATATCCAATCGACTGAAAGAGTCTTGCTGTAGGAAAATTGTCTGAATCAACTACTTGTTACAGCCAGTGACTTTGAGATGAATGTCGACACGCTGAGGACAACATACATTTGTTATGCAAATTAACCCGTGATTTACCATATGAAACTGGTCACTGAACAAAGCGGTGACCCAGGGCATTCTCAAATTGATTTCAAAAATACAAAAGTAAACTTTTACGTTACATTTCTATGAATTTATTAGCAGGAGTGCCAAGTCTTGAGGCTAGAGGCGAAGGTGAATGAGATGTCCTTAAAAAGGGTCACTGACAGTGAAATTCTAAACGACCTCTACAATACGAATGTGCAGTGTGTCCTCTAATGATAGCCAAATTTTTGTTGTGAGTCAAAATGAGAAAAACTGGCATTTCTTGTGAGTCACCACATAGTAAGAGATAGGGGAACACCAAATTTTGGTGCATCACTAGAAATTGTGTGCGTCAGTGGTGCATTAAATTGGCTTAGAGGGCAAACTGCGAATCTGACTTCAAACTTAGCTGTACTCCGAGAACGATTTAGATTTTGACTACGTCTCTACCACAATACATTTTACGGTTAACTTTAACAAACAGTATTTAGGAAAATATCTCAATTAAAGGAACTTTCCACTGAAATCCAGTCAATCACTGCATCATTACAGAAAGCACTAACACACCAGTACACTTTCTAAATTCTGAGAAGGATTTAAATTTTGACAATAAAATATTAAGGCTAACTTTGACAAAGGGATTTTAGGATGTCTCAGTTGAAGGAATTTTTCATTGAAATTCACACGCCATAAATAAATACCATCACAAACTCGTTATAGAAAGGTGAACAATTCTGAATAAAATGTCCATATTCAAGCAACAATTTTGATTCAAATTTTTACAATACAAGGATAGCAGGTCATGTTTTTTATCTCAATTAAGGGAATTTTTCTTTGAAATCCACAGAAAAACACAATCAATAAGATTATTACAGAGAAATCCAGAATCCTGTACTTTTTTCTGTGTGCTGAGGATTTCGATTTTGACTATCTCTCTTTCAAAACACCAAGATTAAGACTAACTTTACTAGATGTCAGAAGTTTGACTTGAGAACGCATTTTAATTGTGGGATTTATTCACTGAAATCTCAAACAGTGGATAAATACCAACATGAAACCATTTACTGAAAGTACACACACACCTGTACTCTCTCCATGTTTTACAACCGGTACAAGACTTAAATGAAAACCACAAATATTCAGACTTTGAGAAATACTGCACGTTTTTTACACTCGGCATTCAAAATCTTAGTGGATACTGATTAGCATACCATGTTATTGTTAGACACAGCTATTACTACCACATTAATTTGTTTTGTTATTTTGTCTTGACATATTCTTTAATTATTTATTTTCTGTAACTCTTCTAGTGTCCACTTGCTGTATCTTGATACAAAGGCCAGTGG
>NC_135567.1:17027805-17137805 GCF_964340395.1 Glandiceps talaboti | reverse complement strand
ATTTCAGATAAGGACAGGACTGTATTTACATAGGTTGCACAAAACCACATCAATATGTAGTGTTACAAAACAAACGGTCCTTTCTAAAACTACCTACCAAGTTACTGACAAGTGTTATAAAACAAACCGTCCTTTTGCAAAACTACCTACCAAGTTACTGACAACAGTGTTACAAAACAAACGGTCCTTTCTAAAACTACCTACCAAGTTACTGACAACAGTGCTACAAAACAAACGGTCCTTTCCAAAACTACCTACCAAGTTACTGACAACAGTGTTACAAAACAAACGGTCCTTTTCCAAAACTACCTACCAAGTTACTGACAACAGTGTTACAAAACAAACGGTCCTTTCTAAAACTACCTACCAAGTTACTGACAACAGTGCTACAAAACAAACGGTCCTTTCCAAAACTACCTACCAAGTTACTGACAACAGTGTTACAAAACAAACGGTCCTTTCCAAAACTACCTACCAAGTTACTGACAACAGTGCTACAAAACAAACGGTCCTTTCCAAAACTACCTACCAAGTTACTGACAACAGTGTTACAAAACAAACGGTCCTTTCTAAAACTACCTACCAAGTTACTGACAACAGTGTTACAAAACAAACGGTCCTTTCCAAAACTACCTACCAAGTTACTGACAACAGTGTTACAAAACAAACGGTCCTTTCCAAAACTACCTACCAAGTTACGGACAATACAGATTACAAAACACATTCTCCTTTCCAAAACTACCTACGTAGTACCAGATTGCTGACAATGTCATTCTTTCACTCATGATACAACTCCTCTGAAGTTTGTTGGCAGAGCCTATAGATCTGTTCAAAATGACAGAAAGAATGCCTTTCTCCCTTCCTCTGTTGACGTGCACATCTTGACAAATGTTCGATAACAAAAACGCAATTTTTGTTTTCACTTCTTTTCAGAACTGGAAACAAGTCTGTCAATACAAAATGTATGCAAACACCAACAGCGTACATGTCATTGTGTAGGGTGATGAGGTGGTACAATCTATCCAAGTTCCAACAATGTTATGATGGATTGCCCTGACCAAAAACCTTGCACAAAAGTATAGAGAAGGAAATATTTTTTTCTCACTGTCTGTCTCTGGCTGTCAGTTTGTTTGTTTGTCTGTCTGTCTGTCTGTCTGTCTGTCTGTCTGTCTGTCTGTCTGTTTGTTTGTCTGTGTCCTATGTCTGTCCATCTCTCTGTCTCTGTATCTGTCTGTCTATCTGTCTCTGTCTGGCTCTGCCTACATATGTATGTCCATCTCTGTCCCTGTGTCTGTATGTCTGTCTGTCCATCGCTGTCCCTGTATCTAGATCTATCTGTCTATCTGTCTCTGTCTGGCTCTGCCTACATATGTATGTCCATCTCTGTCCCTGTGTCTGTCTGTCTGTGTGTCTGTCTGTATGTCTATCCATCGCTGTCCCTGTATCTAGATCTATCTATCTGTCTGTTTGTCTGGCTCTGCCTGCAAGTCTACTGCTGTCCCTGTGTTTGTCTGTCTCTCTGTGTCTATCTGTTTGTCTCTATCTCTCATTTTCCACTCTCATCTTTAATGTTACCAAATTACACATCTTATTTGCTGTCTCTTTTATACATGTATACCATTACCTGCACAAAACCTTTAATCACTTGGCAAGAAATATTTTTGTTTCTTCATTTTCAACAGGGAACGGTTCTGCCAATATGATAACAAAGCACGTCATACGGACCACCTCCATTTCTCTTTCTTCATCACAAAGAAGAATTTTCATTTTATCTTTCTGTCTAAAACTGACAACAACTCAATCAATATAGACAATCAGTGAGGTGGACAGTTGCATGAACTAGTTTTGTTTCTTTATCTCCACCTAGTAGCAACTCTGTCTCTAACAAACATTCACTATAACAATAGCCTTTATTTCACTAACTTTAAAGTGGCCATATGGATGAGAATTTGGTATTTATTTTGGATTTTTATTTGATAACACAGCTTCACTAATTTTTTCTACTTGAAAAAATAATGTGAAATAACATATACCAAGTCCATGTTCATAACTCAATACATTGCAAAAAGATGCAAAAAGTGCAAAAAGTTTGTTATTGAACGTACAATAACAAACATTTTACACATTGTTTAATGTTTTGCTGTTTATTGAGTTGTGACTTGGTATATGTTATTTCACATTATTTTTTCAAGTAGAAAAACTTAGTGAAGCTGTTTTATCAAATAAAAATCCAAAATAAATACCAAATTCTCATCCATATGGCCACTTTAATTAAAGATCTCTTCAACAGTGAACACAGTATGTATGTATGTATATTTACCTCATCAAAGAACTGCATGTAGGGCTGTGTATGACTAGGGTACTGTACAATGTATGGTCGGCTCTGTATGGTTACAATAAAGTACTGGACTCCACAAAGTGGATTCCTAGAAGTCACTTCTGTAAATTATAACCACTTCAAGTGACCATAATTTACAAACTAACACATCTCAGTGTAAACACCAGTCTACAACATATTAATCATAAAAGACTCTGGCAAAGTTCAGCCATCCATGTGTTGAGAATAGTGGTCAGTTTGTAGTTTTTGAACTGTATAAAACAGACTCAGCACAAGATTAGTACACCACAGAACACCACATTTCATAGCCACAGCATTACAGTTGTGCTAAAACCATACTAAATGCCAAGACTATTTCTAATAACACCACCACAGAGATTTCATGACCACAGCATTACAGTTGTGCTAAAGACATACTAAATGCCAAGACTATTTCTAATAACACCACAACAAAGATATTTCATGGCCACAGCATTACTGAACCTGAATTCAGTTGTACTAAAGACATACTAAATGCCAAGACTATCTCTAATACCACCACCACACAGAGATTTCATGACCACAGCATTACTAAACCTGAATTTAGTTGTGCTAAAAACCATACTAAATGACAAGACTATTTCTAATAACACCACCACACAGAGATTTCATGGTCACAGCATTACAGTTGTGCTAAAGACATACTAAATGACAAGACTATCTCTAATACCACCACCACACAGAGATTTCATGGCCACAGCATTACTGAACCTGAATTTAGTTGTGCTAGAAACCATACTAAATGACAAGAGCCCATTTCTAATAACATCATCTCAAATACAGACACTTAATGACCACAGCACTACATACAATGTATTGGTTGTACTAAAAATATACATATATATATTCTAGGAGAAGACGAGATCGAGTTACAACTTTTGTATTTTTAACTGTACATACTTACTAACTAATGCATAGTTACGACTATATTGCCATTCATCATGACAACTAACTTGATTCACTGCATTTTTATAGATCCTTCTAACACCTTCTGTTTATTTGTTATGTTGCTATCTTGTGCAGTAGCTGAGTGCTTTAGTGAAGTGCCACTGAAATCCGGCTATACTTACAAGAAATATGGTGCTGATATAAAGCGATTTCATCACCAGGAAGTCTGTTGTACTATCAGAATTCATTGATTTATGATGCTAAATCCTGCACTGTGTTTTCTGCCATGCAGTGTGCCCTCTTATAATAGCATAATTTTGTTGTTGTGAGTCAAAATGATAAAAACTGCTATTTCTTGTGAGTCACCACATAGTAAGATACAGGGGACCACTAAATTTTGGTGTGTCACTAGAAAATTGTGTGCATCAGTGGTGCGTCAAATTGGCTTAGAGGACACACTGCTGCCAAGGTCTTGGGGAACCCTTGTAACAGGTATGGGGATGGGGAAATAGGGTAAAAGTGGCATAAGAAATGTCTCCAGGTGAAGAATAATATTTCCATTGAAGGACTGTATCATAGCAATTTGGTTCACTGCATTTTTATAGTTCTTTATAACACCTTCTGTTTATTTGTTATGTTGCTATCTTCTACAGTAGCTGAGTGCTTTAGTGAAGTGCCATTGAAATCCGGCTATACTTACAAGCAATACGATGTTGACATAAAGCGGTTTTGTCACGATGAAAGTATGTTGTGTTGGTAGAATTTATTGTTTTACGATGTAAACGCTGTGCAGTGTTTTCTGCCAAGGTTGTGAGGAATCCCGGTAACAAGGTGGGGGAAATATGGTAAAATTTGGGTAAGAAAAAAACTCTAGATGAAGAAAATTTTCATCATACTAGCAGTATGTCATGTTTTCACAAGCTATAAATTTCTTATGTATATATATAGCATGGCAGCCTGGGTACAATGTATCTAGCATGGCAGCCTGGGTGGCTAGCTTAGTGGCCTGGGTGGCTAGCATGGCAGCCTGGGTGGCTAGCATGGCAGCCTGGGTGACTAGCATGGCAGCCTGGGTGGCTAGCATGGGGCCTGGTGGCTAGCATGGGGCCTGGGTGGCTAGCATGGCAGCCTGGGTGGCTAGCATAGGGCCTGGGTGGCTAGCATGGGGCCTGGGTGGCTAGCATGGGGGCCTAGGTGACTAGCATGGCAGCCTGAGTGGCTAGCATGGCAGCCTGGGTGGCTAGCATAGGGCCTGGGTGGCGAACTTAGTGGCCTGGGTGACTAGCATAGGGGCCTGGGTGGCTACCATGGGGCTTGGGTGGCTAGCATGGGGGCCTAGGTGACTAGCATGGCAGCCTGGGTGACTAGCATGGCAGCCTGGGTGGCTAGCATGGCAGCCTGGGTGACTAGCATGGCAGCCTGAGTGACTAGCATGGCAGCCTGAGTGACTAGCATGGCAGCCTGGGTGGCTAGCATGGCAGCCTGGGTGACTAGCATGGCAGCCTGAGTGACTAGCATGGCAGCCTGGGTGGCTAGCATGGGGCCTGGGTGGCTAGCATGACTGTGTCACCCTGCTTTCCCCATACTAGGGTGAATACTACCATAATCATGAACGGAAACCAAGAAACAGAAAGGGGGGAAATCGGGTTAAAATTGAATAAATTCCACATATTTAACAACATAATGTTGATTGAGAACTTTACTTAAGTGACTGGCAATGTAGGTATTACCTACTCAATGCACTTAGAACAAATATTAATAGAAACTTAAAATAACAATAATTTCAAAAGGCAATAAAAATTGGGTAAGAAAAAAACTCTAGATGAAGAAAATTTTCATCATACTAGCATATTTTGCTTTTAACAGCCACATTATACTTACTCTTAGGTGTTTTTTTTAAAAATCTACCACTTCTATCCTTAGCTCAAAATCTCGGTCTGTAATTTCACACTTCAAGTCTTCAATGACCATGTACATTTTGTAGAAAGGTATAATTCATTTTAAAATTTCCTGTTCCATTTCATGAATGAATACACAGGGATCGAATTTCTCCCACTCTTTTACAATTTTTTCTAAAACATTAGTAAATACACAAAACTGAATGTACACCACATTTTTTTTTCACATAAAGATGATTGAAAACATGTACATATAACAAACAAAATTGCATTTTCTTCTCGAATTTATATAGATAAATTAAAATCAAGACATTCACGAAAAATATTTAACACAAAAAACTATATGTATACATGTTTTTACAAAGCCAAGCTCTGTTGCTAGGACTCTAATACCATAGCAACAACAATCCAACAAGAACAAATTTCAACACGTTAGCGCCTCTCTTTTACCCAGGATTCTAAAACCTCAAAGGCCTACATTTGTACTATGCATATAAATAGGGGCCATTATGATATCTGTGTGTGACCATGTAACATCCTCACTCAGTGTGCCACCTAATGGTAGCCAAATTTTGTTGTTCTAGGTCAAATTGATAAAAACTGGCATTTCTTATGAGTCACCACATAGTAAGAGATAGGGGAACACCAAATTTTGGTGCATCATTAGAAACTGTGTGCATCAGTGGTGCGTCAAATAGGCTTAGAGGGTACACTCACCACATAGTAAGAGATAGGGGAACACCAAATTTTGGTGCATCACTAGAAACTGTGTGCATCAGTGGTGCGTCAAATTAGCTTAGAGGGTACACTCACCACATAGTAAGAGATAGGGGAACACCAAATTTTGGTACATCAGTGGTGCATGACATTGGCTTAGAGGGCACACTGATGCTCACAGACTCACAGAGTGCCTATGAAACAACCTAGTACCATTCAAGAGAGTATTAGATTACAGATCTTTTACCTCCTAGTGTTGGACTACTGTATTATCAATACACAGCAAAGAAATGTGTCACAGTGGTTGAAAATAGGTGCATATTTATAGTCTAGTTCCTATACAGTATCGTTACGATTTATACCTCTACTCACAGTCTAGTTCCTATACAGTATCGTTACCATTTACATCTCCACTCACAGTCTAGTTCCTATACAGTATCGTTACCATTTACACCTCCACTCACTTAGTCTAGTTCCTATACAATTTATACCTTCACTCACACCAAACTACATATATATCTGGGTCTGTATTCATGAAAATGGTGGCTTGGTACACAATGGAAAGTGTTGAAACACTGACTCTGGATTGAACATTAGCCCATGGTAAATCCCGAAATGTGCACTTTTATTGGGGTACATGTATATAACTTATAAGTGCAATTTAAAACCATACAAGCATTCCCTGACTCTGTATCCAGAGTTATAAACTCCTACCAATTATCAAGGTACAATGTACCTACAATTTCAAAATGTTTCCTACCTCTGTTAACTGGGTACAAACCCTACAATTAGTCTGTCTGTGATATGTATCTACATATGTAAATTTCATCAGGTTTCCTGATGCAATTACCAGTGTTATAAAACATACCAAAGTTATAAAATCCTAATAATTATCAAGGTACAATGTACCTACAATTTCAAAATGTTTCCTACCTCTGTTAACTGGGTACAAACTCTACAATTAGTTTGTCTGTGAAATGTATCTACATATGTAAATTTCATCATGTTTCTTGATGCAATTACCAGTGTTACAAAACCTACCAGAGTTATAAAATCCTAATAATTATCGAGATATCTACAAATTTCAAAACGTTTCCTATATCTACTTCTGTTAATTGAGTACAAACCTTTCAATAATAAAGTCTGGGGTATGTAAATAATGTAACTATATGTCTAAATTTCATCATGTTTCCTGACGCAATTACCAGTGTTACAAAACCTACAATAACTACAGTACATAGATCACAAGCTGTTGATATGTCATATGACCACAAAAACCTTGACGGCATAGAGTTGCCTGAGGCCAACAATATTAACAGTCTAGTCAGAGAGATATCCAATGTCAATAAAACAATTAGTTTGAACAATTTAAAACAAAAACTAATCAATCTGTGATGAAATAAAGCAGATTAATGAAATGTTATGGCATCTAAGATACTTGACTTCTAATAGCTACTCAACTAAACAAATACCCATGCTGATCCATATGTATGCAAATGATATGCAAATTAGTCAGACAACACAACTCTGCTGACTCAGTCAATAACTTCACAGATACCCACTCCAATCCATATGTATGCAAATGATATGCAAATTAGCCAGACATAACACAACTCTATGGTGACTCAATACCAACTGTTGAATACTGTATTTTTCAAGGTAATTTATTTTCAAAGGGAATACACTTTCCCCTGGATATATATATCACTCAAATTCTTTATTTCATACACAACAATATTACAAAATTAATTTCAATAAACTTGCCAAATAATGTGTTATTAACAAAGTACCCTTATACCTTTATGACCTTATAACACCCAATGAGAGCATTCATCAATGCAACACAAAGAGCAAATTCCATATTCCCAAAAAGCCTACTCCCCGATCATTCAGATACAGGGCATCATCCATCATTGCAAATAGTTCAATAATCAAATACCTTCTGCATTCTCAAACTCCTCTCGGTTTTAATATTGTTGCATAATTTTTGTATCTGTCACGTATATTTTTATTTTAAATATGTATTTGTATTTGTTATATTTTGCAATTGAAAAATAACAATATAATGGATGCATTGACGTTTATAAATAAATATATAAATAAATATATAATAAGCAAAAAAAAAAATTTAACGCTAGTATAATAAATTTTAAGTATACATGAATAATAAATTATATGCATTTTATGTGGATATTTTTAACTGTTATATAATTTGCAAATGTTACAATTTCAAATTTGCAATGTTATTAGGCCTAATACAAAAAAAAAATTGTGTGGTTTCGATTACGCTCAATTTTAGAATAGGTGGGGTAGGTAGATATTTACTTTATTTTATTACATTTTTTTTTCATGTGTGAGTGTCTAGTTCATGTTTGCATTGTTTTCCATATGGTCTCTGTGTTATTTATTTCTTCTCATCAGATGTAAATCCATTACAGATTGAAAGAACAGTTTTATATTGTCTTTTTAAGTTGATGTCAGTTTCCACATCCACTATTTCTTGCGAGACTTCACAATTTTTGTGAGTTTATTATTTTTTGCTCCAATAAATAAAAAAATGTTTAGGGTCAGCACAGTGAAAAAATAGGTGGGGTCAGGTAACCAGAACCAAACAACTATTTTTTTTAGGCCTAATAAATTTTCAGTATACATGAATTATAAAATTATGTGCATTTTTATGTGGATAATTTAAAATGTTATATAAAGTGTCCACTTCAAATTTGCAATATATAACCACTTTAAGTTTGCATATATCTAATTTACACAAAAAATATCAACAAATCTCCAGTATTTTTCAACATAAAATGACAACCGTAAACATTATTGAAAAATGCTAACAGTCATCACCAATGTCTCACACATCTTAACACAAAAATTCTCTCCTGAACACAAATATGCAAATGATATGTAAATAGCATGTAAATTAGCCAGACACAACAGAATTTATGAGAGATATGTACTTTCATCACAAGGTGAAAACAGAAAGGTCACTGGGAGAATGTTACCTAATTAATAAATTGTTTTTACATTCCTATAGACAGTGTGTAAAAGTTTAATTTATCTGCCAGATGTATACATGTCTCCCCAGCAGATATATATGTAAATATTATGTAAATTAGCTATACACAACAGAATTGATCAGAGAGAGATATACATTCATCATGATGTGAAAATAGATAGGTCATTATTTTATCAACACGTAGTACCAGATACATTGTGCTACAAATACTATGCAGAAACATTAGCTTGTTTGCTTGATGTATACATCATGCATGTATCAACAGATGTATGTAAATATTATGTAAATATTATGTAAACTACCCAGACACAACAGAATTGATCAGAGAGATTTAAAAAGTTCCTCATGAGGTGAAATCAGAAAGGTCATTTAACGTTACCTTGTTATAAATTTACAAAATACATTCCTAGACATTGTGATACAGGACATTAACAGAGGTTGCAGTCACTTTTTTTCTCTGATGCATCCCTGGGAAGTGTTCCCACCAAAATTAGCATCAAAATCTCATTACAGTGCATCTTTTCCCAATTTGCATGCACACTACATGTACATGTATTTCAGATGTACACTAAATACATTAAGTTACTTGTGATTGCTATATGGAATCCTACAAGATATTGTAGACATCGACGTATAAATATTTTACGACTTGGGGATTAGTTCACTGACTGATTTATACATTATGTTCCTGACAAACTCTGCATACATACAGGACTATAGACTTGTTGCCGGTTCCAAGATGCATTGCACGTCTCTCCATACAACGCTATCTATTGTGTACGCACTAAGGGGTTTGCACGCACTACTCACAGGGGGTGGTTGTCACCTGACCGTACCCTGGGTTCACCTGGAAAATCACTGTGTGTCATTGCTGGCGTTTAGTCTTTGTTCTATAAAATCACTCATAGTCGAAGAAGTCAACATATCTTTTCATCATTTCCTGATGAAAATGTTATTTCAAACGTACTAAAGACAAAACAAGACTAACTGTAACTACATAAGTGACGCCCTCTCTCGCAATGTATCTTGGAACCAGAGTATCAACTATTACATGTATCTCTACTTCTGCTTGCAGTCCTCGATTCAGATGAGATAGTCCGCTGTATTCCTACTCCTTCTTGCAGACAATGTAAGAGTCAAATCCTGACTACATGTAACTTTGTCTGCAAGCAGGAGCAATGTGCCCTCTAGTGACAGCCATATTTTGTTGAAGTGAGTCAAAATGAGAGAAAACTGGGGTGACATCTTGTGAGTGACCACACAGTAAGAAATAGTGGAACACCAAATTTTGGTGAGTCACTCGAAATTGTGTGCATCAGTCAAATTGGCTGAAAGGGCACACTGAGCAGTAGAATTGCTAAATACAGATCAGTGGCCATTGTAGTGCTAAATTAAGACTTATAAACTCAAGGCCACAGTGGCCTGGAGAAAATGCATCATGAATGATATGGAGCTAATCTTTATAGTATTAGCGTTTTCTTTGTTAAATTTTTGACTTTGAATATTTACTATAATCTGAACTCAATCAGAGTTTTTGTTAGTCTAGTTCCTATACACTTAGCATTACCATTCATACCTCCATTCACCTGGAAACCACATTGGCATCCAGACTTTAAGCAGTTAAAATCTCTCTGAGTTCCCTTGGCATTTTAGCAGGGTTCCCCAACCAAATTATAGTACCTGGTATGGAAGCTTTGCAAATTTTACTGGATTCCCCTCCTCTCCTTGGGGTTCCCTGACCTTACTAAAAATACTCTTTCTCTTAAGGCGGTATTGTTTGTACACAAGGAAGTAGGGGTTGGGCAAACACATATCACTGTTCAATCTGATTAAAATCTGATGTGGTGAAAGCGGCTAGATGTCTTTATTTCCTTCTCTTTCCATTATTTTGTGTCATTGGTTTTGTTCTGGGTGATGGCCGGCCACCTTCCCACATCTGACCACATGTGTAATAGAAAATCCTCTTTGAATCTCAAGGATCTTGAAAGGTTTCTTCGACAAATCAGCAAGCTTTTCTTAAAATCATTCAGAGAGACTGTGCCACAACTGACAGGTCGCATGTCAACACAATCCTCAGTGTGTACATTTGTTTGTTGTTGTTTTTTCAATTACTCCAGTGTGTGTAGTTGCCAACATAACGCTCATCCTGATTGACAACTCAATTCTATTACACAGGATCAGATGTGGGCAGGTTGCAATCACTCAGAACAAAAGAAACGGCACAAAACGATGGAAATACGAGGTAAATAAAGACATCTAGCTGCTTTCACCACATCAGATTTTAATCAGATTGATTACTGTCAAGTTCTATTTACCATGTACTAACTAAGGTAGACCTTAAAGTGTGCAAGTGTGACCTCTAAATTCAAAGCCACTATCTGGCCTAGAAAGAACGCACACATACTATGTACATGTACATGTACATGTAATGTTATAGAAGATATGCATCAACATTACCATTATACTAGAATAGTTTATTTGAGATCATATGCAAGTATTTTCACTTGAGTGAAAAGCTTGTAAACTCAGCTTGTGCCTCTTTAGCCCCTATCCCATAATACTTGTCAGCTTTGCATTGCTGAAAACAAGACTTCTGTAAATGAGTACCTGGGAAAACGATCTCTCTACGGGTGACTGCATATACAGTACATACTATCGTACCTTCCAGTCTATTTTCAATTTTTCTACTACAATTGTCAAATCTGACCTTTGACCTTGTTTTCCTTCTAATTCAGTACACCTTGTCTACAAAGAATAAATATTTGTCGACACAATCATAGAGAATGTCAAGATGTGTCATGTCTGACCTTTGACCTGTCATCAAATCTGACCTCTGACCTTGTCTTCCTTGGTATACTCAGATCCTACCCTGTCCAGGAAAGTATCAATACACTACGCAATCACTGAGAATGTCAAGATGTGTCATGTCTGACCTTTGACCTGTCATCAAATCTGATCTGCAAGACCTTGTTTTCCTCACAATCAGTTCCTACTTTGTCAACAGTGCATCAATACACTACTACAATCACTGAGAATGTAAAGATGTGTTGTGACAGACCTCCGACCTCTGACCTTTTCTATTTGTCTTCTTCCTTATCACACAAACCCTAGACACATCAATATTTGATTAGCATCCATCAATCAGGAAGTAAATATGTGTTTCATGCATGACCTTTGTTCAGGGTCACTGAACAACTTTCTTAATGCCAAATAAGAACACTATTTTCTTGAAGACAAACTGGGCAAAAACATATTCTCTTCTGAAGTCATTTATTCTAATGATTACAAACTTATAATTCGTTGTTTTTGAAAACAGTTCATTAAAATCTAATCTAACAATATTCTGATTTTTATATTCTATTCTAGAGCCATGCTGAAAACTAGTTCTAATTCTATACAGATCTATAGTGGTTGGATGGTTGACCGATTTACATGTATTGCCTGACACAAAAAAATAAGGAAAATAGAACTAAAATTTAAGGAAAAATGCAAACTATCTATTTCATTTCCTGGAAGGAAATATGAGCTCATGAGGAAAAGTTCCTTTTCAAGGGTCTTTATATTTGCAGTTAGATTTAAGAAGAAGGTGGAATGGCATTCCTTTAAGCCAATAGGAACTTGCAAACCCGCCATGTTGAATGTTGCATCATGGGAAATGTGATTATAAATACTAATCAAATAGTATTGTAAACAATATTGTTACATTGTTTTTAACCACAAATGACCAATTCATAGTCACCCTGACCACTGTGGGAGATTTATTAGTAGCTCCTGATTAGGTATTACAGATAATCCCATAGTCCTTTGCGTCTGAGCATGCTCAGTCTGGATTGTAAGTTCCCTATTTTATGCACCACTGACGCACACAATTTCTGATGACGTACCAAAACTCTTACTACGTGGTGACTCACAAGAAATGCAACTTTCTATCATTTTGACCGACAACAACAAAATTTGGCTATCATTAGAGCGCAAACTGGTACAAACACTGTCATAATCTTATTCAGTGCAATGGTTTTGACAGTAAAAAATGCACAAAATCACTTCTATGAATTTCGGTGACATGTTGATTAACAATCTACATACACGATTAATAAAGTCACCACCTGTGTAAACATGATATTTCTACTATTACGACAGACGTCAAGTAGTGTACAGTGATATTTTTCATGATTATAATTTATATTTTTCATTTCCGGATCGTTAAATTTCTATGAGTATGGCACGTCTATTTTGATTTGTTTCCCTTAGGGTTGAAGTGTGCTCACAAAAGTAACAATGTACAGATTACATGTAGTCCTTATAATCAATCCACGAATACATATCCCATAATATTCTTTCCCTGACTGAAGTTAATTTGTCTGAGAAGATTATAACTTTCTGTTATCATTTGTTTCATGCCTTTAGACTTGAACTGTGCTCACAAAAGTAACACTGATACTGTACAGATTTCATGTGTTGGTGTGGTTACGTACAAATATGCATAATAATGCAACAACATTTAATTTGTGCAGTTTAGAGGAAGCAATGCGTCCAACGTACATAACGAAAATATGAAATGCATCAAAATTGGGTCAATGCAAAAATTTTGACATCCTCAGCGTATGACATACTCAATGAAAAAATATCACCGCTAATAATTGATGAGTATTTTCATAACATTCTTTCTCAGCTGGTGATGTACAGTTTTTGACGAGATTATCATGTTCTATACTTGTTTGTTTCATTTACTGTAAGGCTTCTCGACTACTGACAAAGATAACCTTGACAAAATTTGACATGTACATGTATCTTTCTGAATAGAAATAATCTGACAAGGTATGAAAAGTAAAATATTGACAACATTTGCAGTGTGATCTCTAATGATAGCCATATTTTGTTGTTGTGAGTCAAATTGATAAAAACTGGCATTTCTTGAGAGTCACTACATAGTAAGAGATACGGGAACACCAAATTTTGGTGCATCACTAGAAATTGTGTGCATTAGTGCCGCGTCACATTGACTTAGAGGGCACAATGTTCCACAGATATCATTGAACGTGTGACAACAACAGGAATATTTGTCACTTTATTGCATATACAATTGTATGTAGCACAGTGTTGCTGAGAATATCATGTTTACGCTAACCCTCATGCCATCACACCACCAGCAATATGATAAAATGTGGAATTTGTTTTGATATTTTGACATGATTCACACCGGTACAAAATTTCATGACATGATAAAATGTTGAATTATTTTTTGATATTTTGGCATGATTCACAACGTTCGGTACAAAATTTCATGACATCTAACCCTTGAATCATCACACCACCAGCAATAAGATTAAATGTTGAATTATACATGTATAATATCGGAACCTGTAGATTTTATCAGATTTTCTCATCTTTGCAATGAATATTCTAAAAACAAGTTAGAAGTCGGATATTTTACAGTGATTCATAACAGTTCAAATCTCTATCTGACCCTCACATAACCACACCACCAGCACCATGACAGCCAAATTTTGTTGTTGTGGGTCAGTAAGATAAAAACTGGCATTTCTTGTGAGTCACCACATAGTAAGAGATAAGGGAACAACAACTTTTGGTGCGTCACTATAGAAATTGTGTGCGTCAGTGGCGCGTCAAATTGGCCTAGAGGGCACACTCACCACCAGCAACATGAGAAAATATTAAATAATACATGTTCATTTATATATCAAAAACAGTAAATTTTGCAATATTTCCTCTCCTTTGTTATGAGTGATCTAAAAACAAAACAGTCATATATCATGAAAGGTTCTACTTTCTGTAAAAGAAAAAGAAAAAGAAAAAAAAAGAAGCATATTGGACCTTTGTTCATCTCTATTACATTGTAGTTCTTTCAGTTACAGAGACACTATACAATCTGATCAAATATCACCATATGTGTTTTTACCAGTTATCATTTTTGAATAATAATTAACCAAAACAGACATACGGTGACAGTTGTTGGTATATGTTTCACTGAGTTAATTAATGGCGCTAAAGTGAAAGAAGTTTACTATAGTGTAGTCTAGTTCCTGACGGACCATATTCCGTACGACATTATCTTCATACTATACCATCTAGTCAATCCCGTTACTCAAGGCGTTCATTGAGGTTCAACTCCATAGTGGTCGAAGCGTGAACGGCACATGTCAGTAGTAATCCATCACAAATTGACAGACTGTTATCATCGTTCTCATGTTTCTAGGACTGATATGATATGCAAATGTCCAACCAGGACTACACCTCCAGTCTGTTTAAACTAAAATCATGTGGGGGATGCGACGACGTCATCATGTTTATATGAACACTGTTGGGGAGCACAGAATTCTGTGCGAGAGTAACAGGATTGACTAGACAGTATAGTATGAAGATAACATAGTGCGGAATACGGTCCGTCAGGAACTAGACTAACTATACTGTGGAAGTGTACATCATGTATACATATGCAGTCTCTGAACTCTCACAGACAGACATACATGTACACAAACAGACACAGACAGCCATTTTTTAATCCCCAACAAAACGTCTGGTCTATCACTCGATGGCATACTAGTAAATCTGTACACAATGTGTCACGAAAAAACAACAACACTTTTTGTCAGTTTTACACGTAACAAAAATGTTTTGTTTTTCACCACATGTAGAGGGCATGCTACTAAACTTTACTACATGTAGTAAATTGTACACCAACGCTACATGTAATACAATGTCTGTATACAGGTTAAATGCATGCATCGATCGATCAACGATGATCAACCCGGATGAAAGGACATGACCAACCCCGATAACATATCTGTTGATTTACACTTCCATGCTATAATTAATGAGTATATGTATACTCTAGTATTGATCTATACAATGCTATTTGGTCCATCACTGTAACATAGCTGACACGAGAGTTTGCATCCATGGTTGCCATATCACTGCTTATCAAATAACAAAGTGATAATGTGAACAACAAAACGAAAGCACACTTAGTGACTGGTACAGGTTATAAAATATTATTCCAAGTATCAATATCAAATTTGTACACAAGAATTATTTCAAAATTTATCATAATGAAATGAAATCGGACTTATTTTACTATAAGTGTAATGAAGTTTGAAACCTGAAAATGATATAAACTCCACCTCTGTCTCCTCATACACATGTACAATACCATTTATTCTGTACACACACGCAGTATGTCCTCTACGCCAATTTGACACACTACTGACGCACACAACTGCTAGTGACGCACCAAAATCAGTTGTTCCACTATCTCGTACTATGTGGTGGACTCACAAGAAATGCCAATTTTTATCATTTTGACTCACAACAACAAAATTTGGCTATCATTAGAGGGCACATTGACACAGGAGTTTGTATGTACTACTCAGGGGGAATGGCAGGCAGCTGACCATACCCAATGTTTACCACCTCCACTGTCCTTGATGGGGTGTAGTTAGTACATTTTTGTATGTTATTTCAAATGAAATAACGAGAAAACAGGCATAAACGCAGTCTCACTGCCAGACTCGTGACTATCGTCCCTAATCTATGTATGTATGCCAAGCGACTTAGACGCAAGAGTCCCTCACTTCTCGCGGCTTCGCCACTAAGCACACACTTTGTGCGCCTTACAAAGCTAAGGGATGATAGTCACGAGTCTGGCAGCGAGACTATAGTGTAAATGTGACAATCTAGGCTAATTTAATTAATCTTATGCAATGCATTGACCAACCAGAAAATCAACTATTGAAATTATTTTAGTGCCACTTTTAAAACATTTGAAGAGAATGAATATATGACAACAATAGTGAAGAATATATTGCTCATGGTTCCAAGAATCAATAGGACAGTACAATATAATTATTTAGGAAAGATAAATTCTGATGTTTCGATTCATCGACTATGCCATGCCCCTTGATCATACAACAATATAATAACAACAAAAGTATTACTCAAAATGATTTTACAAAAATGTACACGTACTTCTTATTAACTTTCACAATATTATACAAAACAAATCATTATAGTAAATTCTGATGTTTCGATTCGTGTACTTCAACCCTTGATCATGCAAAGATATAATAATAACGAAAGTATACTCAAAAAATTTACAAGAATGTACACGTATTTTGTATTAAATTTCACAATATTATACAGAAATAAATCATTTCACTATCAGTTTTACGACACATGAAACTAATTGTATTTTTGCAAACAGCCTTTACTTCTCCTTTTGACAAATAGCTCTCAATCCTTTTACGACAAGATTTTCTAAATAAAGAATTATTATTCTTTTCATAAAACCAACTAACATTATCAAGATTTCTTAATAAAACTGAAAGCACATCGTAAATAAAACATGTCGTGCGACAGTTGTGCAATGTACCAATGTATTTTAGTGTGTTAACAAGACAGCAAATTAGGCCAAAAAAAAAATGTTTGGTTGCAGTTACCCGACCCTACCCTAAACTTTTTTTGACCTATTCAAGAAAGAAATAATAAAATTGCAAAAATTGTGACGTCTCAGTAATCTAGTAATCTAGATACAATGTTTAGTAGTCTATGTTCCCTGGACTACTGCTAATTTGGTAGTCTAGATACAATGTTTAGAAGTCTATGTGTCCTGGACTACTGCTAATTTGGTAGTCTAGATACAACGTTTAGTAGTCTATGTACCCTGGACTACTGCTAATTTAGTAATCTATATACAATGTTTAGTCTATGTCCTGGACTACTGCTAATTTCGTAGTCTAGATACAATGTTTAGTAGTCTATGTTCCCTGGACTACTGCTAAATTGGTAGTCTAAATACGTTTAGTAGTCTATGTACCCTGGACTACTGCTAATTTGGTAGTCTAGATATAATGTTTAGTAGTCTAGGTGCCTTGAAATAAATAGTCCAGACTCCTTGCTCTGTGTATACATTGCACAATATATGTTCTCCTAGATTGTACATTTATATATGGTCTGTACTGGTTACACTGTAAATGTAGGTGTGGCTACTATTCTTTGATCACTTTCTCCTTTTATAGAGGATCAACTATAGAATTGACAATATTTGCAGACAAGGTCAATCCATTCAACTGTCCACAGACATTGTTAGCTCTCCTTACAACAACCCTTGCAGCAGTTGTCAACAGATGCCAATGATCAGAACATTTTTATCAGTAGTGGAAAATACCAAAACTGGCTTTGATAGTGTCGAAAAGACTTCTCCTTACCACCTTATCAACTTGACATACATTTACATCAAAATAACAACATGGGGTGACCCAGCATCACAATCACTGGCTGTTATTTATAAACATTACCGGTATGTCAATTTGATAGGGTGATAAGGTATAACAAAAAAATAATTGTTTGTTTCTGGTTACCCGACCCCACCTAGTTTTCACTACCAACCCTGAACTTTTGTTATGTATTCGAGAAAAAAAAAATAAAATCACAAAAAAGTGAAGTCTCGCGAGAAGTAGTGGATGCGGAAACTGATATCAACTTAAAAAGACAATATAAAACTGTTCTTCCAATCTGTAATGGCTGTACATCTGATAGGAAGAAATAAATAACACAGAGACCATTTGGAAAACAATGGAAAACCTGAACTTCATGTAGACACTCACACATGAAAAAAATATATAATAAAATAAAATAAAATAAAAATCTACCTACCCCACCTATTCTAAAATTGAGTGTAACCGGAACAACAAAAATTTTTTATTAGGCCTAAGGAGAGGACTTTTCGGTATCTTCAAAGCCAGTTTTATTTGTCCAAGACTAGTAAAATGACGTTTTGATCAGTGGCATCTTTAGAAACTACTGCAATGGACGTCAGGGTTCCTTACCAGTGTTTTTGTTAAGGGCGGTAGGCAGCTAAAATTTACCTGAGTTCCCCAGTCATTTTACCAGGGTTCCCTACCAGTGTTTTTGTTAAGGGTGGTAAGCAGGTAAAATCTACCTGAGTTCCCTACTAATTTTACCAGGGATCCCTACCAAAATTATGGTATAAGTTATTGGAAAGTATGCCAGTTTTACCTTTTTGTTACCGGGGTTCCCCAACCTTAGCAAAAATACCATTAACAAACAAACACTATTAAATGCTCTCCTGGGAAGACAATTGGTAAATACCAAAATTAATAACAAAAGAAACCATTGTTAATTAGAACAAAATAAATCATTATGTTAATTAGAACAAAAGAAATCATTGTTATGTCAATTATTTTTTCTACAATTGATAAGAAATTCTTGAGTGGAAAGTTTTATCCTGTTTTATTCCATGAAGGCCTACAGCAGTCTATAAATTGTACAGTACATCCCATTATTCCACAGAGGCCTGCAATTCATCAATTTTTTACTGTGACACTGTCTATCAGGTCATTATGGAATCTACTTTGAAGTTCAAGGCAAGTTCACAATAGACGTGAAATGGATTATTCATCAGTTACTGTCAATGTAACCTGGCCAAGGATAAAGAAAATAAGAATGCCTTTGTTATGGTACATGTACATGTAGGTAGGGTGAATCTATTTAGGCACCAGTGTGCCCTCGAACAATGGCCAAATTTTGTTGTTGTGAGTCAAAAATGAGAAAAAACTGTCATTTCTTGTGAGTCACCACATAGTAAGAGATAGGGGAACACCAAATTTGGGTGCGTTACTAGAAATTGCCTGCGCCAGTGGCGTGTCAAATTGGCTTAGAGGGCACACTGCGAGGCAACTACAAACGTACCACAATTGACTGGGGTTTACCTCACTCTGTTAACTCTGTGTCCTACCCAAAACCCAAAAATTATTGACAAGGTATAGCAAACAAAATAACCCACCTCCTCCCCTCTGATACCATGGTTTCTCACTAAAATTATTGTACAAGGTATGGCAATGAACACAAACCCCCACCCCTCTGTTACCATGGTTTCTCACTAAATTATTGTACAAGGTATGGCAATGAACACAACCCCCAACCATTCCCCGCTAACCTGTTACCTTGTTTCCTCATCACGATCATTGTACAAGGTCTGTACTAAAATCAATGCATCCCACTGACTCGTTTGTCTGTTGCCATGGTTCCCACTAAAATTATGGTACAAGGTATGGAAATCTAAGCACGTTTTACTATACTCTTCCTACTCTGTTACCATGGTTCCAAACCCTTAGCAACAAAAATACTGAATAAAATGAAGATACCATAGGTAATTATAATGCAAAGTACATACAAAACATACTGACATCAACAGACCCAAAGAATTTGTTCAGATCAAGTTCATAATGGCTGTCGCAAGGTTAGGGTTAAAAGCAGTAAGTCCTGAAAAAAAAGCCAATTTGATGTGCCACTGGCGCACACAATTTCTAGTTACACACCAAAATTTGGTGTTCCCCTATCTCTTACTACATGTATGTGGTGACTCACAAGAAATGCCAGTTTTTATCATTTTGACTCGCAACAACAAAAATTTGGCTACCATTAGAGGGTACACTGGTTAAAAGACCATAGAATCAACCTTCAATAATAAATTCTGTGCATTTTTTTACAAGAAACTAAAAACCTGGAAATTTTCGCTGCAGACTTATTTTCACTTATTTCGCTAGAAACAAAATTGCAAAGTTGCATAGAGACTAAAATGCCTTCTTGTACATAAACACAATGTACCAGTCTGGTAATTAGTAAAGATAAGTAGTGACTAAAATACCTTCTTGTACAATAGCCACAATATACCAGTATGATTATTAGTTAAACTAAGTAGTGACTAAAATACCTTTTAGAAAATGAAAACAATGTACCAGTCTGGTAAATAATAAACATTTGTCTTTGAGAACAAGGTACAGACTGTAAAATCACAAAATTTTCTAGTGACAAAAATATCTGGGTTTGCAGTATACTGTACCCCACTACATTTCAATGATTAAGTTACACATATTATATCAAGTGACATCTATCAACCTCTGCCTTGATTTTATAAGAAGGACTTCATTTTATCACCATCATCCACATCAATGCCTAACTGAATGCCTTGGTACAAATACTGAGTAAATATTTTAACATAAAATTATGTAAGTCTTAAGTCCTACAGACTTCTCCACTGCAGTAAAATTATGCAAATCCAACACGATCATATTCTCGCAAACCAGAGCTGTTATTTATTCCGCCATACTGTGATGCTGTTGTTTACAATAATACACGGTCACATTAAAATACGTATTGTTCAATCAAAGTTCAGTTTCCTAGCTACAAGGGCATTGCATAAATATTAGGCATCCTAAATGATAACCACACACATATACACACACATATACACACACACACACTCACATGCACATGTACACACACACACACACACTCACATGCACACACATACATTGTATACACACATGCACACGTACATACACATACATTGTACACACATATACATACATACATACATACATACATACATACATACATACATACATACATACATACATACATACATACATACATACATACATACATACATACATTGTACACACACACACATATACACACTCACATGCACATTTTTTAGGCCTTATACCTTAGAACACTAGGACATGGACTTTGGCAAAAGAATTGTTACCACAGTTACAGTGTATATCATTACAATCACATTTCTCTTGCACTAAGTCTGTCACAATAGCTCTGACTCAGAATCAAATGCACAACAACTTATTACACACACTGTTCCCACCCCCCACCCCATTCACTTCCCTGGTTTTCCTTAACCTAATCAAATATTCAATGTGGAGATTTTTATCATAATGATAAAACCCAACTTGCTACATTACACCTCCTAGCATTTAGACCAGAGAAGAATTTCACCACACCCTGAATGAACTAGTTAGTTTCCTTTCTTATAATTTATGTTCAACGCTTCTAGTTCAAGGACACTTTCAAACTGACCAATGCCAACAGAATAACAGAAAGGGTCTTTTGACTTGCGGGTCATTCATATATGATGCAAGCAGCATTTTTTAAGTTCTCTGTCCAACAAACATTACATACACAACGCAACTTCACATACTACTGTGGATCAAAGATTAACTGAATTAATGTCTGTTATTTTTTTACTTCCTGCTAATGTGTTTGTGTGCTTTAAATATGACAGGGTATGACAACTAAGCAAAACAATTCAAGGATACACACAATGAGAAAACCAGTAGCAGCAGCCGTTTTTTGTCTGGAAAAAATACCATTCACTATGGTTCATCCAAGATCAATTAGTAACTGTATTGTGTCAATACCAAAATATCAGCAACTATTGTTCAATACAGTGTGCTATATAAAAATACAGGACATTTGTTTTCAAAACATAACGTGTACTCTTCAACAGTTAATTACATTTGTCGATCAAAGTTATTTTTCATAGAGTGTTGCAGTACGTTCAGTTTGAGTATGTAACGAATATATATGAACAGTGTAGAAATAGAACTTGTGAAGATAGAAAGGGGTCAGAGGGGCCAACTTTCAAGTTCAGTTTATGTCCCGGTTACCGAGCTAAGGACTACGGAAGCGGTAGTATCCCGTAGATGGGCGTGGTGCGCCTGATAATTTTGAAGGAATGCATGATAGAGTGTGATCATACACGGATATATCGCACGCCTCCATGCCAACTGTATAGTGAAAGTAATACGAAACCATGAAGCAAGGCGGTAAGCATAGGAGGTCATGTGTTGAACCGTCGATGACCCAAACCCACTCATTGATTATCCGACGCTAATTAAAACGCCGTCAATATTCTTGACTTTCACTCATTTATTGACAAAAATACAAATGCGTTGAATTGAAATCGGTAAATTATAGCTCGGCGGATCATTCACGAATTCGTCGGCACTTTCTACGTGCATGTCAAAACTGACAGACAGCCTGGGCGCGGTTCACTCATGCTGCATGTCATTACACACATGTCCGTGTTTCGGGATTTCCTGCGATATTTGTACATTTATAAATCACTATGATCGACCGATTACCGTACATTAGATGTTAAAACAATTATGTGATATTTAAATATATTAAATGTTTGATTATGTAAAAAATTACGAATTTTATATTGTAGGTTGGTAATGAAATCGGTTCCTAAGCAGAACAAGATGGCGGTCCATAGCATCGATGGAGTCGCTGCCCGGCAATATCTAGGCGGAAACAGTCCTAAAATCGAGCACATTTTATCATGGAAAAAACTAAACATTTACCTGAGGGGACTTCTCTCCTCCATGAGACATTTATGAACTGCACATATGGCCTTACATGAGCAAAAACTACGGGATATCCACGTTGAGAGACTGCAATTTTTCCAACCAAATTCACTGCATACAAATTACGAATAAAAATAATTTGGGAATATAGTGTCACGTGCCTTTTTTGATCAGCAATGATTGGTCGAAATCTTATTAGCATGGTATTAATTATTCATAAGGAGGTCACGCTGGGGTCAAACAGAGGCTCGTGCAAGGAATTCCTTTCAAGCCGTGAATCGATCGTCCTGTACGTGAAAAGTTCCACGCTCCATTTTCGCCAGCGGTGGTTTATTGATCATTTTTTCACATCTTTATGAAGAAATTAATAACAGAAGAGGGTACATTCTGTGCAAACACTCAAAACTTGTTTCGCATGACCTAATATGCGACTACTAAAGATGACCAGAGAACAAAGTTTCCGTCAATTCGCCTTTATTTGTTTACGTTTTATTTGGCCCTGTTGATATGACGATGGGTAAACAGGTGAACGGAACACGCAACGATCTTATCCGTTTGTTGCAATCGAAATACCGATGTGTACCATGCCGGTAGAGCGCCGACTGGGACGATATTTGCACTGTTAGATCAAAATTCATGCATGACCAAAACAGAATGTCGCAGAAATCGTCGAATGACAAGCAATGTTCGTAGTGAACAGGTGTTTTACACCGTTCAAGTCGGTCGCCAAGGTCATTGTTTACTAGTTACCTGAGCTAAAAGGTCATCGTCTGGTCTGGGTCACAGTCCACTACTACAATCAATTGTCTACAGCATTTATTTGTAATTGACGTTAACGCTAACATATCAAACCCATAAGTAGTTCGATATCAAACCGCTATCATTTATCTAAGCTTTTATCTGATGCCATTACCAGAATTAAACTTTAAAACATTTAGCCTGGCGGTCAAAAAATGTGTAAGTTTGTTTTTCGGTGGTGTGTGTAAATAAACTACTACCCAACCAAGCACGAATTCATCAATCGCTGAGTCACGAATGGCCAAATAAAAAAAGTGTGTATTACCGAAAAGTTGACCTTAGACATTTGTTTTCAACAAGGTAAAAGTGGTGAAAAGTACTTCTATTTCTGAGTGATGCCTTTTACATTTTTCTCAAAGTTTAATAATTTATACAGTACAGTCTGCTCACATTATATTGTTTTCATTTACATCTTTTATGCCTCCTTGAGAGTCAAGCTATCAAAGAAGTTTTGCGACCAAGGAGTCGAGTATCTTGTCTTGGCGTTGTTCAAAGCAATTTCTCAACAACAACAACAACAACAACAACAACAACAACAACAACAACAACAACAACACGAACAATAACAACAACAAATAAAATAGTTAAAAAATCCGACCTACCTACCCTGTTTACTGAAGTCGTGTTATCGGAAACAAACGTTTTTGTTTTTTGCCTAATCATGTTTTCAAATAGTTTTCACAGCTGAACCAAACCATTACGTTTTTTTAATCATGAGATCGTGTCCAGTAATACAATTTTACGAGCGTCTGAAATTTTTTAAGTTAGTATCCATGTATGTTTTCAAGCGCTCTTCGAACTCCTTTTCTCACTTTTACCCATATCGTCGCAAAGCACGACCGTTTTACGGTACCGTTCTTAACGAGCTGGTCCCGACTGGAGAATTCGGAATAATAGCTCAGGTTTGCGCGAATGCTTTTACCTTTCTGACCAAAACGAACGTCTCAAGACGTGCTACCTCTATTCTCGGATGGATGCGATAAATCAACTGGAATCTGCTAACAATTATGACACAGGGGAATTCGTCATATTGTAGAAACATCATTTCTTTGAGTGCATTTCGCTATATATACTATGTGATACTCAATTCTGCAAACTGTATCAACTCTTTTTATTATATCATTCAAACAATCTTCAAACAACATCTACTTGCGCAGTATAACTGATCAATTATATATTTGTAATGTAACGTTATGGTGTGTACATATTACATAATATATTTGAGTCCTATGAGTACCTTGCTGTGAATTTCTGTTTATGTGTGTGTGTATGTGTGTGTGTGCGTGTGTGTGTGTGTGTATGTATGTATGTATATATGTATGTATGTATGTATGTGTGTGTGCGTGTGTGTGTGTGTGCGTGCGTGTGTGTGCGTGTGTGTGCGTGCGTGCGTGTATGTGTGCGTGTGTGTGTATGTATGTATGTATGTATGTATGTATGTATGTATGTATGTATGTATGTATGTATGTATGTATGTATGTATGTATGTATGTATGTATGTATGTATGTATGTGTGTGTGTGTGTGTGTGTGTGTGTGTGTGTGTGAATGTGTGTGTATGTGTGCGTGCGTGTATGCGTGTGTCAAATACTCGAATTCGAAATAAACCTGAGCTAGTAGGTGGTCTCTCTCCAATGTCTATGGTTATACCATCGCTCAGCTTTTATTTATTTTTGACACTTTAAAATAAAAAGTAACTGTTTAGATTCCTGATGATTGAGGCATATTCAGTTTTATTCATAATTTCGCTTATATTCATAATTTCAATTTGTCACAATTTCATAAGTTCACTTATATTCCAATATTCACACTACACAGATAAAAGCACAGTTCGGTATAAATATATGTACATCATTCGCACCGATGGTCAGCTCCAGGCGCGGCGTCAGCTCGCAAGTCGCGTGACTGTACGGGGGGGGGGGGAGGCTTATCAATCTATCCATGGAGGTTGACCTATATACGATTGGACACACAAAGAAATTGGTTGGTTTGTAAATAATTCATATTGCCTAATCAGTTGTAAAATAACTACAACAGTTTATTGACCTGTCGACGTACATGAAAGGTGGAGTCACGACACAACACCGTAATATATATATATATATATATATATATATATATATATATATATATATATATATATTGGTCTGAAATGATATCATCAGAACGAAATATCAATCGACTTTATTCAGAGGACTAGCCCAATGCAACCACCAACGTCGCAAAACACACACCTCTTTACGGCACCCTCCGAAATGTAAACGCCAAAAGTTATTAAATATTTCATTGCTTCAGCAGAGATACAACTCCCGTCATCAGACTGTGGACGAACTGAGCCTGATACAATTACAAACAAGGCAAGTAAACAACTGAAGTGGATAACAAAATAACATTTAATTGGTTCAGCATATTGGAAGTACAGATATCTGTATTACATTTCATCATTTGATAAGAACAGTTTTATGGCCTCTTCGCATAATAGTTTACTTTCACAAACAAATTTCCAGTTCCCCTGGCATTCATATACACATAATGAGATCATAAACTGTTCTTATCAAATCATGAAATGTAATACAAGTCTCTGTACTTCCAACATGCTTTGCTAAGCGTTATTAATCCAATTTATTTGTTTACTTTCCCTGTTTGTAACAGATTCCTTTGCTCCATGGTCTGGTGTGTGCAGTTGTATATGCTCCGGCTTGTGAGAATCTGTTATCATTTGCATCGTCATGAAATATTTATGAGTAAACTGAATATTTTGCTAAATGAACTTTAATTTCACTAGTACGCTGCTTGTTACCAAATATATAATATCGACTTAGCTCCAGGGACCGAATCTCTTTATCCAATATCAATATCATCACTTGAAAAAAACATAATTTCCATGGTAACAAAACCGCAACACGACACACTACTGTGTAAATATATGTCTGAGGTGACGTCACAACTTGAAAACAAAATTTCACACTGACCTTGCAGCGGCTCCAGGGACTCGATGTTATCACCTGAATTATGAAAATACATAGTTTCCATGGTAACAGAATAAAACTAGTACTGCAAAACGATGCACCACTGCGCTTCGGTGCACATATATGTCAGAGATGACGTCACAAGAACGAAATGTCACATCGACCTGGCTTCAGGGGCTCAATATTATCACTTATGAAAACAGTTTCCATGGTAATAAAATTTCAGCTCGATATGTGAACTTCAATTAGCTTTAGTTAATTCATAATTAATGTTTATATTTTGACTCTGAACTTATTTTGCCAAAACAAAACAGCTTAAAAACGTGTTCACTTTGACTGGTAAATTGTGAGCGGTAACTACAGACAATATAGGTAGATATGTTTAATACAACCGCTTTCAATAGTGAAAGCAGGGCCAAAATGTGAAACATTACATTTCCGCTAACGCTTATTGTACACCGTTTCAATATATTTGATTAATACGCTATGGGTTGAACTGCCTCCCCACCCCACCCCTCATACACCCCAACCCCAGCCGAGAAGGAGGATAACAGCGGCATAGTCGTAGTCCATGCAACTGCTAGGTACATACATACAGTCTTAGCTCATTGAGTATATAGATTAAAAACTTAAAATTTATATCTTTGCAATTGGGTCACACGACTGTCTGTTTGGCTGTCCGTCCGTCCGTCCTCCTTCACCTCTCTCTCTCCCCCTCCCCCCCCTCTCTCTCTCTCTCTCTCTCCCTCCCTCTCACCCCCCCCTCTCTCTCTCTCTCTCTCTCTCTCTCTCTCTCTCTCTCTCTCTCTCTCTCTCTCTCTCTCTGCATAATATATAAAACGATTAAAAATTCATAATTTGTGGTCATTACAGCTTTTACTAGGCGGCTTTTTTTCGTTATAACAATTTCATGTTCTCTGAGTCAATGACCCATATCATGTAGGTTACCATAGCAACGATGACTTAGATGATATAATGTCAAGTGCAGTATATACGTTGCCTAGATCAATGGCTATCTCGTTAAGTAGGTTGTCTAGATAGCCACCTCGTGAAATACACGTACAATTTCTCGTTTCTATTTGTCTAACGAATTAAATTACCACAATTATGAATGAATTGTTACTTCCGTATCAAGCGAATTAGGTTAATTGGATACTAATAGTCACGATACTTATGTATAGTTAACTAATCATATTTAAGTGTATATGATACATGATCTTACTACATACAATTATATATGATATTCTCCAATATTTTTCTTCGTCCAGGCAAAGAAAATAAGAGTGACCTAATAAATAAGTTTAGCTTTGTCACTACTAGTCGCTAGATAAATTTAGGTCAAGAGTAGTTTCCGGTTGAATGAAGAGAATTATTAGGAAATAATATAAATATACCTCCTCAAGCTTGATTAATGTAATATCAGGGAAAAATACTGGCGATTAATTTGGAACAGTTTAAAAAAACAAAAAAACGAAACAACAACAACAACAACAACAACAACAACAACAACAACAACAACAACAACACTACCACCACCACTACCACCACCACCACCACTACCAACAACAACAACAACAACAACAACAACAACAACAACAGCAACAGCAGCAGCAACAACAACAACAACAACAACAACAACAACAACAACAACAACAACAACGTTCCAGTAGCAGCTAGTAGTGCATCTTCAACATTTCGAGCAAAAACTCTTTATCGAAACCGAAGGTCACTGTTCGACAACTTTGGCTCTTTAGCTGTCTAACCTTAAGCATCGTTTTCGATAAAGAATTATTAATAGCTAGAAACGTTAAGCTCGAGCTACCAAACAATTGGTCTGAATGTTTAGCGAACTTTACACCTTTGAGGACTGTATTTTACATCCGATTCGTTGTCTATACCTCTTTTTATACCATGCACAAGCTTAAGCTAGGTTCAACAAAAAAAATATGGGATATATACTCTGGTTGTTCTTCGTCACGACAACGCACGTGCATGTCACGATATGTCTACATCACTGGTTCTGCTGTGTTAGAAATATGAGTCAAAACGATCAAAATTGCTATTACTTTCCCCGATTTTTCTTTTATGATTACTGGCGACATCGTCGCAAACCACGACCGTTTTACGGCACCGTTCTTAACAAGCCGGTCCCTACCAGTGTAGCGAAAGAAATGATGGTTTACGAGAATGACTGGCGATGGCATAATCATATTTTAACCCATGAATTTTCTCCATTCAGCCGGAAAATTCTCGTGAAATAAGGGTTGTCACATACGAGTCAGTATTTTCATTTGCTGGACGAAGAAAAATATTGGGGAATAATACGTAAATATACATTCCTAGAAGTATATATAATTCATTATGTTTGTCTTGGCATATGACTTGATATATTATCATTATTAGAACGTTCAGAAACGCTAAACAATGTACGTACGTCGTGCACACATATATTTTGTAGTTGACACAAAATTTAAATGACAAAAAAAATTAATCATTAATGTCAGTTAATGAGATAGTTATGGATATATTTAAATTGTGAACATGTCAGATATTAATTACCGTGCGGTGGCGCACTTAAAACAATGGATATCCACCATCTACTTTGGTAGTGTTCATCATGTCACGTAGTCTTGGCACAAATGATACTGTCTCTAGAACTACGCCCTCATACGGTGATGTGCTGCACATCCCGGCACTGATATTAATATGGATCAATGGGAGAATATACTTTTTTTTTTTTTTTTAGAAAAACATAATGTCAAACCGCAGAGAAAAATGCAGTGTCATCTTGGTTACTAATACCTTTCAACCAAAAATATTTGTTAGTAAATAAATCTAATCTGTATAAAGTAGATTTATTGGGGTATCATCATCTCATAGTACCCTTGGTATTTTGTAGAAGTGTAAATCAGGGATGTTTTTCGTATTGTTCAGACATCGAGGAAAGTACCAGTGCTCTATGATTAACCAAGTAACCTATACGATGTATACCCCCAAGGTACACACAGACAGGAAGTAGAGCGCCACCAAGGTACACACAGAAAGGAAGTAAAGCCTATTGTTGATTGGGGAGATGCACATTGGAACCAGCAACACGTTTATTTATTTTAAGCCACAGCTAGGGAGTCTTTAGTCCTACTTGTTATTGGTTTATTCAAAGTCTACATACAACCAGTGACAGGTAAGCATTTACAAGCAGAACTTGTTTCAAACAAGGAAAATAAACGAATGAATTGGATTCATAACACTTGGCACAGCATGATGGAACTACAAAGACTTGTATTACTTTCATGGTTTGATAAGAACAGTTTTATGGCTAGTCTGTAAGGTATGCCATGCATGATGGGGCGCCCTCACATCGGCCAACCCCTAGGAGGGCGGTGAGGGCGAAATGTCATGACGTATCTTACAGTCTATTTTGCGACCTCTTTACATAATAGTTCATATTCACGAACAAATTTCGAAATTTCACCTGGTATTTCATGTACATATAAAGAGGACATAGAACTGTTCTTATCAAACCATGACATGTAACTGGCAAAGACAGAATCAGTGAGAATTCGTATTGTCCTGGCTCTTTCTAGTTGTTCAGGTTCATTATCAAACAGAAAGAAAGAACATGTGACTCAAATACATTGTCTCCTTAGAGTCTACTATCAAACAGACAAAGAAAAATCAGCTGAAAGTATTTCTATGTGTTTGTTCAGTTTCATTATCAAACAGACAGAAAATGCAATGTAAATTCCTTGTTCGTTTTTAACAACTTTGGTTGTAAACGCTTACATGTCAGTGGTTGTAATCCTAAAAATACAGCATCAGGGGTCATAAGAATAGCATGAATACTTAATATAATAAATGACAACCCATATTACAAAATATCATTTTCAATTATTTTATTTTATAGCGATACCAACTCCAAGACAATGGAAAATAAATTAAAATGCTAAAAACAAAATTAATAGTACCTTCCATTACATCTCAAACTAGCCTATGGTCAAAATACATCTAGCAAATTATGATCTTTTAATTTGGGGGTATGAGTTATTTAAATTTTTTTAGGATTTTTGATTTTCATCTTTTGTATTTCGCATAACTGTTATTTTTCATTGAGAGTTTTAAATTGTTGAATTTCTGTACTGTGAGAAATTTGCCAAGAACTGCCGAGTTATTGCTAAACTAAGGAGTACTTCTCAAATTGATGCTAAGCTAAGGAGCACTTCTCAAATTAAAACAAAAATTGAGCAAATCGTTCTGTCAATACAAACCTAAGCTAAACTGAGGAGTACTTTTCATTTAATGCAAAACTAAGGAGTACTTCTCAAATTAATGTTAAACTAAGGAGCCTTATTCTCAAATAAACACAAAACTAAGGTGAACTTCTAAGGTGTACTTTTCAAAATAAAGGCAAACTATGGGGCACTTCTCAAAATAATACAAATGTATCAAGAACTCAAATTAAATGCAAACCTAGGGAGTACTTCCTGAATACATGCAAACCTAAGGAGTAATTCTCAAATTGATGCTAACTAAGGGAAGACTTCTCTCCACAACATAACAATGCAACTCCCTAGGCATTTGATAATTTGTTTCACTCCATCAAATACACTTCACACTTCATCAACAGGTTGGCAATGTTTATATAGAGCGCACATTAAAAATAAACTATTGAAAGTACATTATTGTAAATGGGTGTATTAATTAATTTGATCAAGTCTTCATGACTTCTTGACATATTTATCATAGGCTTGCTTCATAGATTGAGGGCTGTCAGAAATCACACCAAATGTTTTCTGTACACCTGAACAGAGTTAAAAACAGAGAAATAGAAGTCATGATAATGAATGTTAAGTGTGATCAGCTCATTCAATTTTAACCTCTTTGGACCTGGTTGATCCACACTTTTAATATGAGGTGAAATACATCAATGTGGAGTCGTGGTGGGAGTCATGATGGGTGAATGGTTAGAGTGGCTGGGTTGGAATCTACAGGTTGCAGGTTGTGGAGTCATGATGGGTGAATGGTTAGAGTGGCTGGGTTGGAATCTACAGGTTGCAGGTTGTGGAGTCATGATGGGTGAATGGTTAGAGTGGCTGGGTTGGAATCTACAGGTTGTAGGTTGTGGAGTCATGATGGGTGAATGGTTAGAGTGGCTGGGTTGGAATCTACAGGTTGTAGGTTGTGGAGTCATGATGGGTGAATGGTTAGAGTGGTTGGGTTGGAATCTACAGGTTGTAGGTTGTGGAGTCATGATGGGTGAATGGTTAGAGTGGCTGGGTTGGAATCTACAGGTTGTAGGTTGTGGAGTCATGATGGGTGAATGGTTAGAGTGGTTGGCTTGGAATCTACAGTTTGTAGGTTGTGGAGTCATGATGGGTGAATAGTTAGAGTGGTTGGCTTTGAATCTACAGGTTGCAGGTTGTGGAGTCATGATGGTTGAATGTGCTAATATGGGCACATAACACACCTCATCCACATCCCACATTGTGATTTGTTGATACATGGCCATGTGACATGTGCTTATATGGGCAATACTTACCAGAATTCCAGTTTTCTCTCATTGTATCAGCAACCTGTCTAGTTGAGGGTATCTGTCAATAAATAACATCAGCACTTTTATAATATCATGTATAAGCTATCCTATGTATATACAGTATACAATATGTAATAACAGCTACTTGTTAAACACGAAACATGTCATGTAACAGAAGTTGAAACTGAACAATAGAGAGGTTTAGATACACGTATATTAGAACGTGTACGCATACGGGAGCATAATCGTGCAGGTGTACATGTAATGACACATACAAAGTTGTGTTTAGTTATGCGTTCAGAACACAAACGTGAAAGTCAGCGGAATGTGCATGTGCGCGTTCACATCTTCTGTCCAGCTCCCACCCAGATCGAAGGCCACACACATGACTTTGTTTTCTAAACATTGTTGGTATTTCTGCTATTTTTCATGGAACTACCCAAACGAAAAACCGAAAAATTAGTTTACAGTTATGCTTCCGAACTTTGATATAAAAAATATGACATTTAATAGCAGAACAATGACAAACGCTTAACACAATTTTACAGTTACGTGTAGACCGTTATTTTGACGTAGCATTGTCTGATACAGTATGTGTCGGTTGCTTTGAATCATGTGACTATGATGGTACGCATATAGAAAACACGTAAAAACGTGCATCTAAACCTCTCTAGCATCTTCTGTAACAGAACGCGTGGGTTGCTTCAAATCATGTGACTATGACGCTACACGTATGGAACACATGTAAATACAAGCATCTAAATCTCTCTAGCATCGTCTAATACAGGACGTGTGGGTTGGTTCGAATCACGTGACTATGATGCTACACGTATGGAACACACATAAATACAGTACACGCATCTAAATCTCTCTAGCATCCTCTGATACAGGATGTGTGGGTTGATTCGTATCATGTGACTATGACGCTAAACGTATGCAACACACGTACACACTGTGATGGGTGCAAAGAGTTCACTGACCTTTTCAAAGTAATCTTTTTGAGCTGGTATAGTACTTGACAAACGTTTCACTGTGACCTCTCCCTGTGTTGGGTCACCCCACACTCCTTGTTCTACTGTTAGGTAGATGGCACCTACACCGATCGTCACTTTGACCAGGTTTCTGTAATAATATAATATATATTTGAAATACTAAATTTGGCATAAATATTTGTAATAACAATTGTTCTTTAATGTAGGTAGTATGTAGCATATATACACTGATTACAGCTTAAACTAAATTTCTGTATTATAAAATAGGCCGAGTCTGCTGACAAGCGCTTGTCACTAGAACAATATGCTGCTGACAAGCGTGACCTTTGACACCCATTATGATGTGTTTTGGCGTCAAGTGTAAAACGTTCTTATTACCCTTGAAATTGATTGCACTTTATCACTTTATCAAACACCATCAGTTCTTAAAACTGTTAATTTACGTGTGATAGCTCCTGTTTTTTCCAACAACCTCGAAGTCCGCCGCGTACACACATTACATGTACACTTCACCGCCTATATGCTCCATGGCCATGGCCGCGTATGTGATGTAGTACTACGTGCAACGTGTAAACAGTAAAGGTAATTAATCTAAAACAACTAAAGTTTGTTGCATCAATAACATTCATTATTGTGAAGGACAGGTAAAATGCGTATAGTTTTTGTGGTGTTGCGTGGTCTTTTTACTTGTTTTATCCCATGTGCAGTGATGGCCTCAAAGTAATGACATACAGCTGACGACAGCTCACCGGCCGCGCAAGTTAAACGCCGAATCGTGAAATAAACATTAAATCTCAAGTACTATTAAATCTGGGGTGGGAAACTTGAAACTACTACAGGAAAACGACACGGTGACGGTATAACTCCATTCCGGGACTTAATTGTGTCAAAGGTACGGGTCAGTACTAGCGCACATGTTGACGTCGACCAGGCTGTAGTACACATGTACGCTCGGCGCTTGTCACGAGAACAATATGCTGCTGACAAGCGCTTGTCACCAGACACTCCGTATAAAATAACACAAAATTTAGATGTTACATGTATATAATATTCATTATTGAGATAAAACTTAAAGTTATGTCATTACCATGCTAATTATTCAATCCTGACGACCAATCACAGCACATCTTGTAAGTGTTTTAACTTTTACGCCCCCTCCCCGATGATGTAACAATTAAGTTTTCGCCATCATCAATACCAATACATACTTTAAATTTTTGTAGAGCAAGTTCTTGAGGAATAATATAAAATTTTTCTGATTGTGATTACTGAATTACGATACATCTTAATCCCTTTCTACACAGACTGATCTTAGTTCAATATATCTTCGACCTACATCGTCAAATCCATGGAAAGAGCATGGGAAAATGGGACAGAACAGCACACACGTACACATACAGTGATATGATATATGATACACGATCAAATATTTCACCGGTACGCCGGTACACCATTCGGCAAAAACACGAACCGATTAAAGCCGTACAATTCAGAGAAGACCATAGAAAGTAACCTTTCAGAAATATTGATCAATCAATAATTCATAAACTGGAAGATAATCGAGATACAAGGCAAAATTTGTAAGAAAATACGCCAGAAGATAGTCGTCACTTACTTTACAACGGACAGCGCCATTTTGTCTTCTCCTCTAACTACCGCTGGTGGCGCACGTGACATCGCCAGCTGAAACGAGATTCGATGGATTCGATATACCTGGGGCTGTAGTAGCGATCATACAGTTTACACCATGTCGTGGACAAAGGCACTACTGATATTTCTCGGGATTTATGTAGCATATCTGTTTGTGGATAGATTCGATCCAGGTGAGGTTTCTTGAAATGTCTTTTTAATTTGGCCATGGCATCAAGAAATCCTGTTGGCTGTGTCTATGAGGTGGTGGACCCTGGATTGGTGTTGTTAAAAATCACGGATGTATTCATGTTCGGAAATGAACTTGATATGGTTACCAGGGATACTAGTAGTATTACTACAAAGTCACTAATATGCGTATGGTGTATGCTACATGTAATATCTAACACTGAACGTGTTCTGGAATCTATAGGTTAATGAATCTATGCAGGGTGAACTAACCAGGTTTCACACACTTAATTTTGACCCCTATTCCCACCGTGGATGTTTTAGGGGAGACCTAGGTGCGTGGACCCACAGGCACTTGAATCAATCTGTATGGACTTGTAGAGTACGATGTAATTTTTACTGCAATTTTTTTCCCATGCAGATTGATTCAAGTGCCTGTGCTTAGTCCTGCTTGCAGACAGCGTAAATCTTGGCCTTGATTCTGACATGACCCTAAACATCTACTCCATCGGCAAGACAGACTACCTTTTATTAAGGTCAACTTGTATGGGTACAAAGTCCACAACTTACAAATCAACAGGCCACTTAACAAAGGTGATTAGGTCTAAAATGAGGTATTGGTTTTCAGTCAATCTGGGTCTAAAATGGAGTCTTGGATTGGCAGCTTGGACAATAACTGTTGTCCTTTGAGGTATTCTGGATGGAACATTCTTGTTAGGAGACCTATGATGGAAATGTAAATATGTATACATGTATATTATTAAAGTGGCCAAATGGATGACAAATGCCGGTGTATTCATTTTAGATTTTTAATTCATAAAACAACACTACATTTTGTGTATTTCTACTTGAAAAAACAATGCGATACAACATATATCAATTCCTTATTTGTATCGTAATAAATTGCAAAATGTATAAAATATGTGTTATTGTACATACAATAACAAACTGTTTACACGAGTTTTTGCTCTTTGTAATTTATTGAATTATATAAACACAGATTTGATGGATGCTGCTTCATATTATTATAAATAGGAACACACAGAGTTGTCTTAAAAAATTTCAAAATCCAAAATAAAAATTTCAAAATCCAAAATAAGTACCTACTTGTCATTCATGTGGTCCCTTTACGATGCTGAAGTTATCTGCAAAAACGAATTGAGAAATGCATTCAAAAACGTAAACGTAAACGGGTTCGGGTAACTGACCGCAACTGACCTTTTTCAGTTCAAATTTCGAAACAACTTTTAAATCGCAAATGTTAATAAACAGCATTGTACTTTTATCGTAATGACTATGACAAAATCATTTACACTGTGTGTTTGTTGCTTCTTTTCTCCTGTAGAATCTGTGAAAGGGAAGAGAGTGGTAGTGACTGGTGCTAGTACTGGTATTGGTGAAGAAATAGCTTATAATTATGCAAAAATGGGAGCTAGAATTTTGATAACTGCTAGACGAGAAAATGTTTTACAAAAAGTTAGTAATTAGTGTATCATATACACTTGTACATAATTCATACACAAATTCTCTTTTTCCACTTTTGATTGAGAAACAGACATATTTCAAACAAATCACTTGTTCTTCTTCAGTGTCTAACTGGATCTGACAGAATGATCCAAATTTTGCTGGAGGTGTTAATTTACCAGAGGTGTGAAAAGGTTAGCTGTAAATTGAGGTGTGAAAGTACTTGTCAGTTATGTACATCTAACTCTCCACCTTCTGTGATGATGTCACCACAGAATAGGGGAAGAAGTGGAAGAAGTGGAAGAAGACATCACATTGGTCCCCTTATCTTGTTAAGTTTCTACTTCTACATGTGAAGGTCTTCATATCAGTCTCCTTAACTTGCCATTTTTAATTCTGTAGGTTGTGAAAAAATGTCTTGATTTGGGTGCATTGGAGGCCTTTTATCTACCCCTGGATATGGGTAAGATGGAAGACACCAAGAGATTAATAGATGAAGCTGAGAAGAGATTTGGTGGATTAGATCATCTCATACTTAATCACATTACAAGAAATAAATTAGAATTATGGGATGGCCAGTATGATCACCTTGACGATATCTACAATGTCAACTTTAAATCCTACGTCAGTTTAGCAACGTATGCACTGCCTATGTTGAAGAAAAGTCATGGCAGTATGGCAGTCATGTCAAGTTTTGCTGGTAAGTTGTCAATAGGGAACTTGCAATCCAGACTGAGCATGCTCAGATGCAAAGGACTATGGGATTATCTGTGGTTATCATAATACGTAATCTGGAGCTACTGATAAAATTAACCTTCCACAATGGTCAGGGTAACTATGAATTGATTATTTGTGGTTACAAACAATGTATCAACAGTGTTTACAATACTAATTGATTAGTATTTATTATTACATTTCCCATGATGCAACATTCAACATGGCGGGTTTGTAAGTTGTCAATTGCTTTAAGTTGGACATTGATGTTTGTTTAGACATGTCAGTCTTCCAGCATATGCACTGCCTATGTTGAAGGAAAATCATGGATGTATTGCAGTAATGTGAACTTTTGCTGGTAAGTTGTCAATATTCCCTGGGAATTGATTGAAAAAAACCCACTTTAGTTTCATAATTTTGTTTAATATAATAAAATTATTTTTTATTTTTTTCAGGTAAATCGGGAGTCCCCTACTCAGCTGCATACAGTGCATCTAAATTTGCTTTACTTGGATTCTTTGAATCACTACGTCAAGAATTCACACTTCAAAATATTGACATTTCTATTACCATATGTATTATTGGCGGTATAAAAACAGAAAATGCACTTGCAGCAACTAAAGGTATCGTCAACCCTATGGCATTTATGGGCAGTCCAGAAGAAACAGCACTTGCAGTTATTAAGGGTACTACGAAACAAGAACGCGAACTGTACTTCCCTTGGATAGAAACGCGACCAGTAACGCTAGTGAAAGCATTCTTTCCTAGTTTAATAGATTGGGTGGCTCGAATTCCGTACACAAAAGAAACGTGAAATATATATAAATAATTTGGCGCAGTTCAGAGTTTCGTGTTTTTTATACTTTTTTAATTTGATTTAAAATAATACTCATCATACCATGCACAAGCCAAGAAATTTTCTTTGAAAAGATAATATGGATTGTACATCGTGACACCCCATGTCTACGGTCTACGTCACTGTGTCTGCGGTGCTCGAAATACGAATAAAAAAATTCCAAATTGTCATTATTTTTCCTATTTTTTTAATACATTATTCGAGAGGAGGTATAAATTTTTATTCTCGGTTGCTATTTTTCTTCATTCAGTTGGAAAATACTCACACCCTAAGGGTATCACAAAGCCCCCTTAGGTTACTTGTATTTTCCTTGGCCAAATGAAGATAAATATTGGAGAATAATATCTAATTGTATAGTTGGTATAGTTAGTACCAGCCTAGTGTTAGCACTGAGCTAGCCTGGTGTAAATATTGGGCTGGTACAGACATTAGTGAGGTGTTAGTGCCAACCTAACATTAACCCTTCCAGTTACTAACACATACTGGTGAGGTGTTAGTGTCAGCCTAGTGTTAGCACTGAACTAGTCCAGTTACTAACACATACTGGTGAGGTGTTAATGCCAGCCTAGTGTTAGCACTGAGCTATAGTCTGGTGTTAACATAGGACTGGTGTAGACATTAACCCTTCCAGTTGCTAACACATACTGGTAAGGCGTTAATGCCAGCCTAGTGTTAGCACTGAGCAAGCCAGGTCTGGTGCAGGTATTAACCCTTCCAGTTGCTATAAACACATGCTAACACACACTCAGAAAAGCCAGTATCAGTCCAATTAGAAGGATACCAGTATTGTTGAACTGTACTATACCAAAGATATACAATATATATTACCAATACAGTACTATAATATTTGTAAGATATTATTTTTTGAAATGTGAGTTTTTTCAACTAAAAACTCAGGAAATCTAAACTTGAAAGTCAATAAATTTTAAAAACAAAGTAAAGTTAAGAGCAGTTTTCGTTTCATATGTCTGTGTGTTTAACAACATATACTGTCAAATACCAAACCACTAGAAAATATTGCACTTTTCCAGTTTACATAGATCTCATGCACTAATTTTCACTGATTATCATATTGATACATTATGTTTATGTATAAGAAGGCATTTTAGTCACTACTTATCTTTTGCTAATTACCAGACTGGTACATTGTGTTTATGTACAAGAAGGCATTTTAGTCACTACTTATTTTGACTAATTACCAGACTGATACATTGTGTTCATGTACAAGAAGGCATTTTAGTCACTACTTATTTTTACTAATTACCAGACTGGTACATTGTGTTTATGTACAAGAAGGTATTTTAGTCACTACTTATTTATGCATGTTTGTTTTTCACTGAATTAAACAAAAATAAGCCTTCAGCGAAAATTTCCAGTTTTACAGTATTTTCACAGAAAACAGAAGTTAGCTGTTTTTACATGACCCAATCAATATTCACTGATTTAAAAAGTATAAATTGTAGCTACGAATAAAAGTATTTCAAGGAATTTTATTTTACCCGAAGAATAATAAGGCATGGAAAATGTAGTAATAATATTATGTAAGTTTGATTCCAAAATAAAACATTTTAGATTCCAAAGAACAGTGCAATGTACTGAATAATGAACTGTAAACAGTGTAGATAAATTGAATACATCATAAATAAATAAATAAATAAATAAATAGATAAATAAATAAATAAAAAGACAAATAATTACTTGCGTCAGTACACATTTTTCTCTCTCTGAATGCACTTTCTTAGCCGAATGTCTACTTCTACTAGATTTTACCCAATTATTACATGTAATAAATATCGTAGGTATCAAAATATCATCGTAAACCACAGCCTCTTTTACGGCACAGTCAAAAGATGCACCGTCAAGATATTTTGCAGTGTCGCGGAAGATGTGTCACCACTGGTTTGCGAGAATGATATCAATATCATGTGCTTAGTAAAAGTTAACATTACTAATCACGTGATATTGATATATCTTTTAACCTCAGAATAAAAATTGAATTGTATAAAAAAGACATCATTTTGAAAAGAAAAAAAATTTGAGTCACAGTTCTGGAGATATCAGATACAGCACCCCCCCCCCCCCCATACGCCCTCTCTGTTGAATTACAGTTCAAGCAGTAAAGTTGAAAGGTCATATAGACAACTATCTGTCAATTTGTCAAAGTTGTTAGGTCACGCATTGGCGGGAAAAACACCGTCCTCAGATAGGGTTGTTGACTTTGTACCAAACATTGCAGCGTTACAGTCTTTTGGATCGACACAGAACGTTCGATCGCTCTGGTGTTTCGAAGGAAGGGTACGGGTAAGTGTAACTTTGTAAGTCACGTGGGAAGTACACGGTAAATCTCTGCTTGGCTTGTGTTTACTTTAGTCCTGCTTGCAGACGGTGCACGAGTTTAGACTATATTAACTGACACGGCCCGCAACACCAGGGACAATTTGTCAGAATCGAGTCCCGGATTACTCCGTATGCAAGCCGTACTAGTGTTTACTGTGTGTACACTCGTACGATCGTCCGCTCTGACGCATCATGTATGGAGTGCTTCTGGAAATAATACACTGACAACTCAGAAACGCCTTCGTCTCCAAAGTATACGGCAATACATGATGAAGGAGAATGGTAGAACATGTACAAATGGGGTCGGATATTTCATGAGCTATGTCCACGATGCATGATGGGCGGCATCGCTCAGAGGAAGACTTGTACAACTTTGATTACGTATGTTATTACTTTAGAGAGTGGTCTATGGTTACACTCATCACATTAACCAAGTCTGTGTACTTATTTACTTTAATATTTAGTACACGTAATGTTTCAACTCGTTGAATAGTTATTGTTGTTGTTTGTTTTGTTTTGTAGTCTTTATTATGATGTGTAATGTTACTTTTGAAAAGCCTATAAGTGTTATTATTATGATTTTTTTTCCAATTTTATTTTATTTGTACCTTTAACAAATCCCCAGGGTTTTGTTACGTGTAATCAATAAATAAAAATAAAAATAAATAAAAAAATAAATAAATTCCAAAGGAGTTATCAAAGATGCAATAATAACATGAAGAAAACAAATGTAAACAAATCTAGCATAAAGGTGATGTTATGTAATATATGCAGACATTAATTAAAGGGGGAAAGAGGGAGCCACTAACAAAAAAATGTACTAAGGCCCAAGGGTATAAAACCACTTAATTTCTTCGGGTGGGGAGATTTTTTTGAGTCACCACAGCATTCCCAAAAAAATTTACACATTTATGTCCTTTCATCTTCTTTGCCATATTTGCAAGAGGTTATAGCAGCTCTAACATACATACATACATACATACATACATGCATACATACATACATACATACATACACATACATACATACATACATACATACATACATACATACATACATACACACATACACACACACATTCACACATACACACACACATGCACACACACATACATACACACATATGTACATACATACATACATACATACATACATACATACATACATACATACATGCATACATACATACATACACACACAGACACATACATACATACATACACACACATACATACATACATACATACATGCATGCATGCATGCATGCATGCATGCATACATACATGCATGCATGCATGCATGCATACATACATACATACATACATACATACATACATACATACATACATACATACATACATACATACATACATACATACATACATACATACATATATTTAGGTTACAGCCCGTTTTGGTGTGACAAGTAAGGGCTACTTACATCAATTGACCACTAATTCCTCAGAGTCCCAAATGCTACTACCATTTTAAAAAACTGGTATGCAAACAAAAAGAGTTAATTTCAACCCCTGGGGTACTACATTTATTTGGGTACAACATTAATATGTTCTTAATTTTTTTTCTTCAATACTAGATTTGTTGTACCATTGATTGGTGAATGTCATCGCACACATGTATCTATGATTGTGTACTCAGAAGGTACAAGACTTTGATCCACCGAAGAGGGATATAACTCTGCTTTAGCATGCTATATCGATGAACAGATCAAACAACAACATGGATTTACCACTGCATCATCAAAAACAGTGCACAGAAAGTGGTGACATCATCGACTTAGATCAGGAGTCTGATCAACAAAGTCCATTTCCAGTTGGAATATTTGCAATCAATTATAATGCTGATTTGGCACAGACATATGCAACAGGAAGTGACATCACTGATGGTGGTGTATCAGCAAACAATACAGGAAGTGACATCACTGATGGTGGTGTATCAGCAAACATTACAGGAAGTGACATCACTGATGGTGGTATGTCAGCAAATCATACAGGAAGTGATGTCATTCAGGACTGTAAGTTATTACAGATAAGTGGTGAAACATTACAGCCAACATCTGTATCAGCAAATAGTGACACATTGGGGAAATTACTGCCAACAAGTGATGTCAGTCCTATTGCTGGAAGTAGCAACACACACCAGCCAACTCCAAAAACAACAAATGTCACATTGCTGACAACACCACAGCCAACAGTCAGTGCCAGAATACAGACAACAGTCCAGACAAGTAGTGCTACAGTGGAGAAAACACTGCGGACAAGAAGTGATGTCTATAACAACACACCTAAGACAACTCCACAGTTAACAGGCAGTGTCACACTTGTTTCAACTCATCAGACAACAAATGGTGACTGTCCTGTTCCTACAAATAACAACACACTACAGGCAATACCACAGGTAACAACTGGTGCTACAATGCAGACAATACCCCAGAGCACACTACAGGCAACACCAGAGACAATAAATGACATTACAATGCAGGCAATACCTGAGACAGTAAATGATGTCACATTGCAGACAACACACAGTGCCACATTACAGACCATACCAGAGACAATAAATAATGTTACAATGCATACAATACCACAGACAAGTGATGGCAGATTCATTGCTAAATGTTCTACCACAACCCATCAAACACTGATGCCAGAAACTAACAACATCAGACTGCTGATAACAAATAACACTTCAGCAGCTACATCAAAGACAGAAAGTTACCATGGTAACCCTCAAACCAACCCAGCAATGGAAAGTGGTGGAGTTACATTTCAAGTAATGCCACAGACAACTGTAGTACTGATCATACCAGAAATGACTAATAGTTCTTTAGTACAGCCAATATCCCATAATAAAAATGTTGTCACAATGCAGGTCACACCACAGACAACAAATGATGGCATGAGACAGGTCACACCACAGACAACAAATGGTGGCATGAGACAGGTCACACCACAGACAACACATGGTGGCATGATGCAGGCCATATCACCTACAAGAGGTAGTGCTACAATGCAGGTCACACCACAGACAAAAAACAATGCTACAATGCAGGTCACACCACAGACAAAAACCAGTGCTACAATGCAGGTCACACCACAGACAAAAAATGGTGCTACAATGCAGGTCACACCTCAGGCAGCAAATGGTCCCACAATGCAGGTCACACCACAGACAAAAAATGGTGCGACAATGCTGACTGAAGAACAAGCAACAAAGTATGTCCCATCACAGACATTACAACAAAGTGCAAATTCAATAACATCAACTCAATATCGCAACATAGCAAATGATATCCAATACAAGACACCACACAGTTCCCCAATACAGACGCCAACTACTAATCAGAAAGTGAAACCAGTATATGATGAAGGTGATACTGAATGCGACGATGTTGTTGTGTTAATACATACTACTAAAGTTGATGACTCTTCAAACAACAACAACAACAACAACGTTAAGGTCCCAAGTACTAGGAACATGGAATCATTACATGTATTCCTACGTAAAAATGTCTTCACAAAAGGGGTTGACCCACAGGAAATCTGTAAGAGTGCGTTAGCAGAAAGTATTAAAGAAATAGTAAAGTTCAAAAGTAACGCATTTCACAAAGGGAAAGATAAGCCTGAGATCCATGGGAATGAAACTGGGAAACCTGAGATACATGGGAATGAAACTGGGAAACCTGAGATACATGGGAATGAAACTTGGAAGTCCGAGATCCATGGCAATGAAATAATAAACATAGATAAGATCCATACAAAAGTGTCTGGGAAAAGAACTAGAGCTGAAGACAATGACGACATTTATATGTACAGTAGCAGTCCAAAGACAGTATTGAAAGATAGCAGCTGGTTGAAGAAAATGAAAGTGCATGAAATTTGGAGACCGAGCAGGGGGAAGAAAGTTAAGTGTAAAGATTGTGGCGCAACATTATGGACTAATAATATGATACGAAGTCATTCTATAATGCATACATACGAGAAAGCCTATGCAACTACGTGTTCTCTGTGTGGAAAACGTTGCAAAAATAGACCCGCTTTATTGGAGCATGAGAATGAACACCGTGTCCAGTTAAGAAAAAATCCTTATAAGTGTCGCATTTGTTTGGAAAGATTCAAAGTAAAAAAGAATCTTTTGAAGCATATAGGAAGACTACACAAACACGTCAAAGGTGATCACATATTATTTTGTGAAAAGGAAAGATTGGGTAAGGTCACCACAAATCATTCTCCTCAAAGTGGAAGTGTAATTTTGACTTCCGATGACCGGCCATATTTATGCAAAGCCTGCAAAAAGACTTTCAAAGTGAAAGCTCATTTATCGGAGCACGTTCAAGATGTGCATTACACTACACGGGCACACGAATGTCAATTCTGCGATAAAAGTTTCAGAAGACCAAGACCATTACAAGAGCATATGGAGTGTGAACACAAGGGCGTAAAATTACGTGTCGTAAATCGTAAACAAACGATAGAACGATCATGCAAGGGCACAGTAGATTATGATGAACGATCACGCGAAGTCGTAAAACTTGAAACTTTTCCGCAGTTCTCGGTAGCAGCTAATGAGATGGATACTGAGGGACAACATTATGATATGATTGAAGACATCAAGGAAGATTACTCGCAGACATGTTCACTGTGCGAAAAACGATGCAAAAATAAGTACAGTTTATCGAAGCATATGTACCGTGACCATTCAAGGATTAAACCTTTGAAATGTAGTGTGTGTATGCGGACATACGATACAAAAATACAGCTACGGAGACATATTCAGCGACAACACAAAGACCTCCACAATGATAAAAAATCAGGTGAAAAGGAAAGAAAGCTGGATAAAGTTGATACGAATCTTTCAGGAAATGCAATTTTGATGTCAGATGACCAACCATATTTGTGTGAAGTCTGTATGCGGACTTACAACACTAGAAAACAGTTGAAACAACATATCAGAAGACAACATAAGGACATTAAATGTGATGAGGTATCACAAGAAACTAAAAAAAAGTTGGATAAAAACATTTCTTCTCAAAAAGGAATCGTGTTGACACCAGATAACCAGCGACACGTGTGTACAATCTGCGAAAAAACATTCAAAAGAGGTGCTAATTTACGAGAACATGTTCGATTTGTGCATTTGTTAGTACGACCACACAAATGCCAATTGTGTCCTAAGGCATTCAGAAAACCATGTGAATTAAAATTACACATGAAACATAACCATGACAATGAACAATAAGTGATTTTCCGCCTCGTTGCAGATATCATAAGATATGCAAATATGCTTAGCAACAATGGTTGTCAAACGTGATCATGGACAAGCTTGAACTGGGTAATGTAATTTTCAGGGGTGAACAAATCCACTGGTCCTGGGTCCAGGACTAGCAATTTTTTTGGGCGGACTACACAAATTTTACCTTGTAGCACTAATTGTTTCAGCAGGACCACTGGAATTTTTAAGGCACTGGTCTGGGGACCACCAGTTCACAAAATGATTTGTTCACCCCTGATTTTGTATGATAAAATGTCATGGAAATCCCCACCAATGTAATCAAAGTGTTCTAGCAATGCCAAAAGACAATAGGCCATTCAAGACTGTAAATAGGCAACTAAGAATACAGCGCCCTCACTCAAATTTGGGTATCATCACCTCATAGTACTGGTTCATAAGAGCTTTGCCCCTTGCCTTGGTATTCTATAGAAGTGTAAATCAGGGATGTTTTTGTATTGTTAGGAAAGCAGCAGTACTCTATGATTAACCTATACCCTGTATACCCCCAAGGTACACACAGACAGGAAGTAGAGCAACCACCAAGGCAAATTGTTGAATGCGTATTGGAATGTCACAGAAGTTCAAGGCATTCATCAACCTTTACATAATAGTATAGTTCATTTTTAAAAAATAATTATTTCATTCAGAAAGAAACATAACTCATCAGTTTGTGCAACTTTTAGCAGACAACTACTGAGTGCAGCCATAATTTCTTTCTTTTTTTTGTTATAAGTTCATTAGGCAAATTAATCATTCATTAAAATTAATTGCAATAAATGGTTACGAAGTGATTTGTTTGTCATAATCTTATCTGCCATAAAATGGAATTGGATTGATTTGATTGGCTGTAAAGGTGAATGTTTGTCAAGAGTGATTTGATTGGCTGTAAAGTCGAAAAGTTGTTTGAGTCTTTTGATTGGCTATGAAGTTGAAAAATATTTTGGAGTGTTTTGATTGGCTGTAAAGTGGAAGTTTTTGGAGCATTTTGATTGGCTGTAAAATGGCAAAGTTGTGGTGAGTGTTTTGATTGGCTGTAAAGTTAAAAAGTTGCTAGGAGTGTTTTGATTGGCTGTTAAGTTCAAAGTTCATTTGGAGTGGTTGGCTGTAAAATTCAAAAGTTATTTCCAGTGGTTTAATTGGCCATAAATTGAAAAGTTGTCTGGTGTGGTTGGATTTGATGTATATGATATGAATTGGTTTGGTTTGACCAAAGTAAAAGTCAGAAATAAGGAGTGTGGTCTATTGTGGGTTAGTGTCAAAAGACGGTGCCTTGAATATCCCTTTGAGGACCACATGTTGGAAATAAGTGTCCTAAAGTAAACAACTTTATGAAATCTTTGGTTATATGTATAAATTATGTATATAAATTATTATTATATATATATATAATGAAAAATAACCAAAGATTACAAAAAGTTGTATAATATATATATATATATATAGTTTTGGTAGTACTGGAACTCTTTCTTGGGTGTAACCAGTACTACCAAAACTATTACGCTCTGCCACTGCGGTATAGAGCACTGTCTTAGCAGATTGATACTCACCGAGTTATATATATATATATATATATATATATATATATATATAATCTATATAAAGATGAGATTTGTAGTGCAAATAAGTATCAGTGTATCTACAATTATAAGGTACAATAAACTTTTCATCACAGATGGACTTGAGTGTGGCCATAACTTGAGTTTATAACTGTTTTACTTGAATCTCAATGTTTCGACTGGGCAGTCTTTTTCAAAGGCTAAAAAACAGGAGGGCAGGTAAAGTAAATATGTATAGTCATTCGGCAAGTGAAGAGAAACTTGATTAATATGAGTGGAATTATAAGTTTCAATTTACCCCCCCCCCCCTGCATCAGACGCCCTCTTTGCCGAAATGCAGGTCAAGTAGTAAAGGTTAAAGGTTATTGTAAATCTGTCAGATCTGGCATGTTGTGGTACAACATGGTAACATTTTGGCGGGTAATCTTTTGGTTTCCGCTTTACCTCGACTGTTGGCTTTAGCCGCTCTTATATCGTAATATTGTCATCCATGGTAATGTAGCAGTCAGTTTGAATCAAAATATCGATACATTTGACAGAAAAAAACTCGATAAATCTAGCAGATTCGAAGGAGTGGGTGAGTAAGTTTATATCACGTGATTTAAATGTCTCCATTCTCTATTTAGTTCATTCCATTCATGGTGAGGGGAGATGGTTCATTGATAATTGATGGTTGATACATTTGTTCCATATCATATTGACGGGACGGTTGATAGAAAACTTGTGTATATAGCCAATTCAGTCTTGTTAATGGGTTGTTGGTGGCCACTGCGGTCGGGGTTCGAACCCATTCATGGTTTGATGAAATCTGCCACGCTGAAGAGCGTCGTTCGGTTTGACTCTTGAACAGTGCAGGTACTCCGGTTTCCTTGCATTAACACTGAACCCATGAGGGATGGCCCTCACTGGACTTCTTGGGAGACAAGTGTTTATATATTAAAGAACTATCAAGTATAAATAAAGATTATTTATTTATTTATATAATTTATATTTTATTTAATGAAACTAAAATGTCATGAACACAATTAGTAAATATGTAGAAGTGTACGTCGGGTGGATCGAAGCACCCCATGCCCAGTAGTCCTGCGCTGCTTGTAGACGGAGTCCCTTCCTTCTCCAACCAAGGTGTTGAGCGAAACACGTGTACGCATCTAGCCGTCTGCAAGCAGGACTAAACTTCGAGTTGTATCGACGTGTGTATGTAAGTTGTGTGTGAGACGAGTTAATTAACTGCAATTTGCATATCAAAGCTGAGCATTGAAATCTCGGTACTGCTGGTACTTTCACTCCGCTTTCAAGGCTGTGTGATTTAGAATTGTAACACGAATGCACCGTAATATATTATATGCAATGCGTGCATATCGATTGTACGTATATGAAGACGAGAAGGTCGTGTTGATGATAACAGTAACACGCTCGTAATATTGTAAGTGCACGTGCATGGTTGCTGTTCAGTGCTAGTCTAAGTGCAGGAAGTGTGATCTAACTTCTAAGTCCATATGCACAAAGATTGTTACGTAATTTGTACAAAACAAAAACCGTTTGGAAAACAATGCCTATTCCGTAATCAGTACTTACAACTAAAAGCCTTTCAGATTGACTTGAATCGAAATCTAAGGGGTACACCATGTGATATGGGGGGGGGGGGAATCGTTGTTGGCAGTTGGAAAACAAATTTGCTTATCAACTCAAGCTAGAAAACATATGCTTCCACAGTATAATCTACCCCCCCCCCCCTCACCCAAAGAGACCCATAGATGTTGATGTCGGCTAATCGTTCATTGTTGTTTTACCTCAGTATTTTTGCTTGAATTCACCTTTGTGATACATGTTTACGTTTTTATCTGGATGTCCACCTCCAGCTGACATCTATATCGGATTTTAATGAGATTGAAACAAGGACTTTGCATACATTGATTGACATTGATTTTTCAATTAGGAAGCCATGATAAAATTGTTTTATAAATAAAAAATCCGAAATAAATATCCTATCCTTGTCCATAGGCTACATTGTTTATCTATTTATTAATACAAGTACTAACACATGCTTCATTTTTTTTCTTCGAATAGATCTGTCATGCCATCGAAGATTTGGTGACTGTGTTCTCCCATGTCTTGTAAGTATATATATACAACATACTAGCTGGACTAAGGAGACAGACACAGAACTTCATTCATTAGAGGGGAAATTTCCTTGGCTTAGTATCATACTTTGATGAAGTTCTGTTCCAACAACAATATCATGGACACTTCATACCCAGTTGGAATATTTGTAATTAGTGATCATGCTCATTTGGCACAGACACACGCAACAGGAAATGATGTCACTGATGGCGGTGTGTCTGCAAACCATAGTGATGTCATTGAGCAGGAAAAACCATCGCAGATAAGGAGTGGCGTCCACCCTGTTGCTATAACTAATAATACACCTCAGCCGACTCTACAGGCAACAGATGGTGGCACACCAAAGTCAACACCTCAGAGCAGCTGTGATGTACATCCTGTTGCTATAATTCACAGTGCACCACAGCCAACACCACAGACAATTAGTGCCACACCAAAGCCAACACCTCAGACCAGCTGTGATGTACATCCTGTTGCTATAAGTCACAGTGCACCACAGCCAACACCACAGACAATTAGTGCCACACCACAGCCAACACCTCAGACCAGCTGTGATGTACATCCTGTTGCTATAAGTAACAGTGCACCACAGCCAACACCACAGACAATTAGTGCCACACCACAGCCAACACCTCAGACCAGCTGTGATGTACATCCTGTTGCTATACGTCACAGTGCACCACTGCCAACACCACAGACAATTAGTGCCATAGTAGTTACAATGCAACCAACATCCCAGAGTAAACACGGCATCACAATGCAGGTCACACCACAGGCAGCAAATGGTCCCACAATGCAGGTCACACCACAGGCAGCAAATGGTCACACAATGCAAGCTCCACATGGTAGCCCAATGCAAGCTCCAAATTGTTACCCAATGCAAGCTCCATATGGTAAGGCAATGCAGGTTCTAAATCGTTACCCATTGCAGGGTACTTACCCAATGCAGGTTCTGAATGGTTATCCAATGCAGGGCCGTTATCCAATGCAGGGTCCATATAATTACACAATGCAGACTCCAAATGGGTTCCCAATGCAGCCTCCCCGAGGGTACCCAATGCAAGCTACATGTATGCCACAGACAACTTATCGTCCAGGAATGCAGTCAGTCCTACAGCCAACACCTATGGTTGATAACAAGAAATTACCTGTATGTGATGTACAATTGTCTCGAAAAACCAAAGAAATGATAGTTAATTCACCTAAGGATGTCTCCTCTGACCATAATTTACCTGTTAATTCACAAAATGCCAATAAAGATAAAATTACACCACAATCAAAGACAGGAAAACGAGTAAAAATAGTTGGAGGTAAAAATTCATTGCAGAATCCATCACCTGATTCTGACTCTGACGCTAACAATGACGCTCAGTGTACTGTCAAAAGACGTCGTTCAGCAAGATTGAGTAAAATGGCAGAGACATCCAAGACGCCTAGTACACTTCAAGAAGTGACATCGAAAAAAGGTACGGCAATGAAGAAAGGCACGACTACAAATGAAGACATGACTACAAAACAAAGTGTGACAATGAAAAAAGCCGTAACAACTAAAACTACGAATCAAGATGCGAGTATGAATAGGGGCATAACTATGAGTCAAGGTGTACCGACAATGAAAAAAGGTGCGACAACAGAAAGAGGCGTGACAGCGAAAAAAGGCAAGACTACGAATCATGACGCGAGTGTGAAACAGGACATAAATGCAATTAAAGACAATAACAACAATATTGAGTATGATGATGCTATACTGTTTATACACAAAGTTGGGGGCGCTTCTGAGACCAACAAAGAAGAAATGGAAAGTGTGACAAAAACTGAATCCCTACATGTATTGCTTTGTAAAAATGCATTCAGGGAAGGGATAGGCTTGGAAGAAATCTGTAAGAATGCATTGGAAGAAAGTAAAGAGATGGAACAGTTCAGTAGAAATACATTCCTGACAGGAACGGATATGGGTGAGATCCATGGAAATGTTGAACTTAGTATCGGAATTGAAGAGTTTCGCAAAAATATATCCCAGATAGGGATTGATATAGATGAGGTCTATACAACAGTGTCTGGAAAAAGTACCGGAATGGAAGAAATCAGTGATGACGTATATCAATACCGGAAAGGTACCGGAGTGAAAGATATCAATGATGGCGAATATCTGTACCGTAAAGGTACCGGAATGGTAGAGAGCAATGATGACGTTTATCAGTACCGGAATAGTATAAAGAAAACAGACACCAAGAAATTCTTGAGAGATATCGGAAGCACAAGGAAAAGGAAAACACGGGAAATTAAAAGAAATAGTGGGAGAACGGAAAAGATCAGGATTAAATGTAAAGATTGCGGTAAAGTGTTCAGGAGCAAATATAGGTTAGAAAGTCATAGCGTTATGCATAAATACGATGAAACATACGCAACGACATGCTCACAGTGTGGAAACCGATACAAAGATAAACGCGCTTTATCGCTTCATAAGCATCGTTCTCATTCGCCTATCAACCCTTTTAAATGTATAGTGTGTTTGCAGACTTTCAAAACAATAGTGCAACTTCAGAGACATATTCGTAAAAAACACAAAGACGTCAACAACGATAAAACATCGGTTAAAAATAAAAAATTGGGTGACGACAGTACACACCTTTCTTCTGAACAAAGAAATCTGGTTTTGACTTCGGATGACCGCCCATATTTATGTAAAATTTGCAAAAAATCTTTCAAAACTAAAAGTAATTTAAGTGAACATGTGCAATATGTTCATTTTTTGGTACGCCCACTGAAATGCCAATTCTGTGATCAAAGATTTACAAGACCAAGTAGGGTGAAACAACACATTCAGTTACAGCACAGTGCTGTAACATCACTCAAGGGTGTTGTAAATCGTAGACGTAAAAAAGAACAATCGTGTGAAGATGTCGTAAATCAGGGACAGAAGGAAAGACAGTCTCGAAAGGATGACGTAAATCATAGATCGGACAAATCGAGTAAGATTGTAAACCGTAAAAGTGTTCCACACTCAAAAACAAGCAGTAAGAATATTACCAAAACCAAATTTTCCTGTGCAGATTGTGGAATGACAGTAAGACAAGAAAGCCCAACTAAAGAAAGGAAGAAAGGGAACAGAAAGGAAAAACTTTGCGAGGAGTGCGAGAAAAATCGCGAAGAAATTCAAAGCTTAAAGGATCAGCTGATGATGTACACATCTAGTCTGAATCAGTATTTATCTCCCAGTAAAAGTGCTGAAGAAAATGATTTTGGAAAACTACAAAACAGCACTTCAAAGAGTGATCGCAAAGAACGACAAAATTGTACTTCAAAAAGTGATCGTAGTAAACATACTCAAAGTCGTGCTTCTAAAAGTGATCGTAGCAAACACGTAAAAAGTCGTGCTTCAAAAAAAAGTGATTATTGTAAACATACACAAAGTCATGCGTCTAAAAGTAGTCGTGCTTCTAAAACTTACCGTAGTAAACATGGACAAAGCCATGCTTCAATAATTGTTCGCAACAAGCTGCCACAGTCAAGTAAACAATACTGTTGTAAGAAGTGTAGACAGTTTTTTGCCACAAAACATGAATTTAAGCAACACATGATAACTCATACAAATGAAGGATTGCATGCCTGCCAGGAATGTGGTAAAGTTTTTGCAAGAAACGAAAATTTACAACTCCACCTCATGGTACATAATGGTATACAGGAACGAAATTCTCCACGTAGATTGAACGTCAAACAGCCCTAAACATGAATATGATTGTCACAGACAATGTTGTACAGCTCTTAACATAAATATGAATATCATTTTGGCCCAAAACATGGATATAAATGTCATCTGAACTTGAATATGACGTCATGTAGCTGTGAACATGAATGTGAATGTTACACAGCCCTGTAGATGAATATGAATGTCATACAGCCCTGAACACGAATATGAATGTTATATAGCCCTGAACATGAATGTGAATGTCATACAGTCCTGAACATGAATATGAATGAAATACAGCCCTGAACATGAATATGAATGTTATATAGCCCTGAACATGAATGTGAATGTCATACAGTTCTGTACATGAATATTAATGTCATACAGCCCTGAACATGAATATGAATGTTATATAGCCCTGGTACATGAATATGAATGTCATACAGTCCTGTACATGAATATGAATGTCATACAGCCATGTACATGAATATGAATATGAATATGGATATGAATATGAATGTCATATAGCCAGACGAGTAGTGACATAGGCCCTTTAGGTCACTCGAGTCATATTTTCCTTGGACGAGTAGTGACAAAGGCCCTTTAGGTCACTCATATTTTCCTTGGACGAGTAGTGACAAAGGCCCTTTAGGTCACTCATATTTTCCTTGGACGAGTAGTGACAAAGGCCCTTTAGGTCACTCATATTTTCCTTGGACGAGTAGTGACAAAGGCCCTTTAGGTCACTCATATTTTCCTTGGACGAGTAGTGACAAAGGCCCTTTAGGTCACTCATATTTTCCTTGGATGAGTAGTGACAAAGGCCCTTTAGGTCACTCATATTTTCCTTGGCTGAAGGAAGAAAATGTTGAGGATTAACATGTAACATGTTATATTTTTAATATTTCAAAATAATGATTATTGTTCCATATTGGTGCTATATATAAATTTAATTTTTATTGATTTAGAAGATTTTGGTAAAATAATGGTAGCCATAGAGATTAAATTGATTAACTCCAGTTTGCTTTTTATTTTTTGAATTTTTTAACCAATCAGAGCAAGCCTTAAAAAGGTTTATTTTTTCAACCAATCAGTTTGCTTTTTATTTTTTGTATTTTTTAAACAATCAGAGCAAGCCTTACAAAAGGTTTATTTTTTCAACCAATTAGAGTGAACCTTTCTAAAGGCTTGGTTTTTAAAAGTCCAGTCAGCCTTATTTCTGCCTTTGGTACACTTGTATTGATTACTGCTATTTAGGTGATAACATAAAACTTTGGTAACTTACATGTTACACAACTTTTAAATCTTGTAAAAAACCTCTAATACATATACACGTGTTCAGTCATTTTGGGATTTCCTGCATGGGTTTGGGGGAACCTTGCAGGAAAATATGACATAATTACAAGGGTTTAGGGGAACATTGTAGTTACCACACTCACTCTGTCTTCACAGCAGCAAATCAAAACAAGTATACTAAACAAAGGTAGAGATAAAACTGACTGGTCTTTTCCTTTAATCAGAGAGAACCTTTCAGTGGTTTGCTTTTCAATCAATCAATGTAAAGCTTGTTTTTCAACCAATCACTGTGAAACTTTCAAGGGCTTGGTTTTCAATCAAAGAAAGTCTTTCAAAATGGTTGCTTTTCAACCAATCAGAGTAAGCCTTTCAAAAAGGCAAGCCTTTCAACCAATCAGAGTAAGCCATTCAAAAGGATAGCTTTTCAACCAATCAGTAGGAATCTTTCAAAAGACTTTCAAAATATGTAAAACAACTGCTGCCACAGTGATACATCAGTTTAAAATTGAAGATCACATATTTTGGAAAGGACCACAAACTTACATTGAACAATATCTTTATTCTTTTTCCAGTCCTCTCAACGTTTACAGATCTTTATCCTTACAGGATCACATGTACTGTAATGTAATGGCTGTGTCCACTTTTGCAGTAAATTTGAGAATTTTATACAACTTGTTCTATTTGATGTTATATTTAGTTTTTAAAAAAAATATATATTATAGATCTAGAGAAATAAATAAATGAGAACAAATATTGATTAAAATAAATTGTTAAAAAAATAAATCTTTTAGATATAAATAAATAAATAGAAATTTTGATTGGTAAATTGTATTGTCTGTGTCTGTAGTATTGTCGCATTATCTAACCACCATTACTATGATGTATGGCTAGCGTGACGTTGCATTTCTTACGAACACGCTAAGACATGCATAATTCATATCATATTAGGGATTTCCTCGGATTTGTTGGTACCTATCAAAAAATATGTCATTTAATCATTTAATATATCTAAGTATCAGGTTTGAGTTCAGCCAATAACAAGCAATGATTTAGCATGTTTCAGTAAGTAGAATAAAATAAATAAGGGGGGGGGGGGCTCAGTAATTTGAAAGCTTTGCCATGATACAAAAGGTTATTATTATGGAGTGTTATTTGATATCATTTGATAAGAACAGTTGTATGGCTACTGTACATAGTTTTATGTTCACAAACAAATTTCCAGTTCTCCTGGCAGTTCATGTACACATAAAGAGGCCATATAACTGTTATCAAACCATGAAATGTAATACAAGTCTCTGCCCAGCCAAGTGTTATTGATCCAAGTCATTTGTTTACTTTTTACATGTTCCATTCTTCCATGGTCTAATGTCAGCAGTTGTATCAGGTTCCATTCTTCCATGGTCTGATATCAGCAGTTGTATCAGGTTCTTTTGATCCATGGTCTGATGTCAGTAGTTGTATCAGGGTCCATTCATCCATGGTTTGATGTCAGCAGTTGTATCAGGTTCCATTCTTCCATGGTCTGATGTCAGTAGTTGTCTCAGGTTCCATTCATCCATGGTCTGATGTCAACAGTTGTATCTGGTTCCATTCATCCATGGTCTGATGTCAACAGTTGTATCTGGTTCTATTCTTCCATGGTCTGATGTCAACAGTTGTATCTGGTTCCATTCATCCAAGGTCTAATGTCAGCAGTTGTATCAGGTTCCATGCATCCATGGTCTGATGTCAGCAGTTGTATCAGGTTCCATGCATCCAAGGTCTGATTTCAGCAGTTGTATCTGGTTCCATTCATCCATGGTCTGATATCAGCAGTTATACCACATTTTTTTTCCCAATGCATAAGAGTGCGGTACCACATGCACCATGCACTGGCAGTCAGCGCTACTTACCCATCATGCACCTTAGGATTAGGAAGACATACATTTGTAAATGTATCTTTGCTGATGTGGCAAGTTGGGCAATACCATAAAATTAAAAGATGATATAAGCTATTACAAACAAACAAACAAACAAGAAAAAAACTTTTTACAGAAATGAATAAGGGAATGTGCACAGTTTTATTTGCAGATCTTGTTTTTATTGGAAAACAAATCGTTTGTTACAATATATGTACTCTTTATTTTCTTAAATCTGTCAAATTGGTATTTTTCCCTTCTTTCATTGTGAGATTTATCTCATGATCCCAAGTATCTCATTACCATATGCCCAATCACATCCAATATCAGTGAATGAAAATGCTATATATGGTATTGCTCATTATAATACTATTAGCATATACAATGACATGCTTAATGAATATTAATGAGCCCTTCCTAATATGGCCAAATCATGTCAAACCTTAGTCTAGTTCCTGTATGAAATGAATACTATGATCATCTCCACTCACTATGTCTAGTCGAAGTCGTTACTAAGGCACAGAAATCTGTGCTACACCCAACAGCCTTCATTTAAACGTGATGACGTTATCGCGTCCCCATGTGATTTTAGTTTAGTACAGCTGTATTAATTGAATATTAATGAGCAATTGTCTGAAAGAAGAAAAGCAATTACAACTGCCTGTCAATTTGTGACGGATTACTACTGACATGCGCCATTTACCCGTCACCCAGCATGGGTTTTAGCCAGATTAAGGGTAAAATGTTCAACTTTGACATGACATGACATAATGAATGGAGATGATCTTAGTAATAGCACCTTGTATCGTATAGAAAATAGACTAGTCCGATATAGGAATGCCAAGACTAAAAAGATAAAAAATATTGCTTTATCTCCAGAAAAATAACACCAGGACTGAGGTACAAGTTGACTTTGTATTTGACTAGTATTCAGCCTTTTCACAAACTATTATCACTGAGAAAAGACATAAAATGGGGAACTTGCAATCCAGACTGAGCATGCTCAGACGCAAAGGACTATGGGATTATCAGTGGTTATCGTAATACCTAATCTGGGGCTACCGATAAAATAAACCTCCCACAATGGTCAGGGTAACTATGAACTGATCATTTGTGGTTGCAAACAATGTAACTATATTGTTTACAATACCAATTGATTAGTATTTATTATACATTTCCCATGATGCAACATTCAACATGGCGGATTTGCAAGTTCCCTATTGTGAAAAATTATTTTTCAGCCTCTGTTTTCGCATCAATGTCTTGCTTTAATTTCGCCAGTGCAATAAGTCGTTGATCTCTCCATTGTCGTCTGGCACCGAGGGACTCCAATGGCGTAGTATGTTTCATCTCTGTTTCGAGGTCATCTAGAATTGGCCCAGTGTAACTTGGGATTGGTCCGAAATCTTTCGTCACATCTCGGTGACAGTGGGCGTATTTTATAAAGTAATCTTTCAACCCATCAGCATTGAGATGCATTGTTTCAAACGGCCCGATAAACGCATATCGCATACCGAGTCCCCACTTCATGCTGATGTCGATATCTTCGGCTGATACGATGCCCTCTTCAACGAGTCTGAAACATTCGTTGTGAATAGCATACTGGATTCGGTTGAGAATGAACCCAGGTTTCTCTTTCGTCATGGTGATCGGTTTCATACCTATCTCTAGTAGTAACTCTTTAGTGTTGATAACCACAGTCTTGTCTGTCCACGGTGTAGGAACTACTTCTACACATGGTACATAGTAGGGAGGGTTGACCTGTGAAAAGGTACAAATTTTATGAATATTAATGAGCCTATTCATTAGAAATGTTAGTCATAAGCACATCTCATTGACCAGTAGATACTGTCTAATACCCTGTTAACGTGGCCACATGGATGATATAACCGACCAAATCCATGTTTCTAATAGTAACCGTTAGCTGTAATAACTATATTATCACATTTCCCATGATGCAACATTCAACATGGCGGGTTTGCAAGTTCCCTATTACAGTAACCGTTAGCTGTAATAACTATATTATCACCTTTCCCATGATGCAACATTCAACATTGCGGGTTTGCAAGTTCCCTATTACAGTAACTGTTAGCTGTAACAACTACCACTTTTCTGATGATTTATTTTGGCAAGTCAATTAAACAGAAAATAAAATGTGAAGGGAAATATGCCAAGAAACACAAAACAAAGTGAAGAAAAGATAAAATTATATTGCAAGCAAAATAAAAAATACAATCATTGCTGATAAGTAACTTAAAGTGGTCATATGGGTGACAAATATTAGTTTGGATTTATAATTCCTGAAACAGCTCTTTTCTGTTCTTAAAATTGAAAAGAAAAACAAATAAGAAAAAACATATACTAAATACTTGTTTATGACTACAGGGGTGAACAAATCCACTGGTCCTGGGTCCGGGACTAGCGATTTTTTTGGGTGGACCACACAAATTTTACCTTATCTGGTCTGTCAGCCCAGTACCTTACTGTTAATAACTATGTTAAAAAGTCGTCTGAATATACAAATTCATAGGTAAGATTTAATGTTTCACATTAGCGGGACCTGGGACCACTAATTCTTTCAGCAGGACCACTGGATTTTTTAAGGTACTGGTTTGGGGACCACCAGTTCACAAAATGATTTGTTCACCCCTGGACTAAGAAAATTGCAAAACATTAAAATATGTGTAAAATATTTGTTGATATTTTACGTACGATAACAAACTTTTAAAACACTCTCTTTTTTTTATAGCTTTTTTGTAATATTTCTTATGCTACTTGTTGAATTTGTCATGGAAAGAATCACGAAACAGCAATAAAATATATCTTTTTTTCAGTCAGTCCACTGTTCTACATTTACAAAATTGAAAACAAAAAAATTTCGCCCCAAATCACACACCGGTAGTAAGATCATTTTGATTTGAACAATTTCCCAACTAGACATCCAAGGTAATACACCCATCAAATATCATGGCAATCGGTACATGCATTGCAAGAAATTTAACCATAGACAATAGAGATATAATGCCAAACACAGTATGTATTGAGGTCTTGATATGACTATTTTTCTTTCCCCATAAAAGGTGACTTCTTATTCTTTGTACAAACTGTTTTTTTTTGAATGCCTAAGGATTGTGCATTTATATGAACCTGTTTTAATCATAGTGTCTAAGATTTAATTCAGCTGTGCTAAAAACAGGCCTAGGTTGCCAAGCAACCTTAAACAGATGTTAATCTTGATGCCATTCACACTGATGTGTTAAGTAGCCCATAAAAGATTTAATGATTTCATTGCATCAATAAAACAAGAATCTTTCATTTCCAGGCTGAAGTCAAAGCATTTTGTAATACAGCAAATCACATTTTGAAATGTAAAATGCACATTTCTGATGCAATCATTTTGATTTGAACAATTTCCCAACTAGACACCCAAGGTAATGGACCCACCAAATATCACGGCAATTGCTTCAGCGGTTTTTGACTTTAAGTTGTTTACACACACACACAGACACACAGACAGACAGACAGACGCCGGGCGATCCCTATAGCACTACTGAACCCCAGTTCAGTTGTGCTAAAAATATGGCGAGGTTAAAAATAATGAAACGAATGAATGAAAATATAAAAATAACTGAATAATATTCTGATTTACAATAACATTGTTTTATTAAAACTACAAACAAATACTTTAAATATATTTACCGGGTGAGATACTATACAATTCTGACGGTGGCTTAGTTTCTCAGTGAATGTAGAGGGCATTATAGTAGATGTTGAAGATGATAATACCGTCTTGTCGTCTGCTACCTCGTCCAGCTGACCGAACACTTTCTTCTTCAGTTCTAAGCTTTCAGGGACACATTCTTGCACATGTCTGGCACCTTTAACAGCTGAAGCCAAGTCATTCACGCCTTTGATCAATCCGATTTGTTCCTGAGCTGAGAGGTTGCCCTTCAGTAGACCTTCCTTCTCCAAACTTTCAAGTGATGTTTTGATGGAATCCACTGCCTTTTCAACGAGTGAAGGGTCGATGTCAAATAGATATACATTATAGCCAGCACTGGCAAACAGCATTGCCCAACTTTGGCCGATTAGACCACTGCCGACGATACCAATTTTGCCTTTTTTTGCTCCGGTGGGCGTATTTGATGCCATTTTGCTGTAGTGTATAGTGCAAAGTCATGTGCTAAGCTAGTTGAGATAACCTTGAACAGCGCCCTCAGACGTTTGTTAGGTGGGTCAGGTGGGTTAGGTCAGAGTTCATACACGCTGCGACAGAAGGTGATGAAACACACGCATAAAATATACTTGTCAATTCGTCGCCATAATTCATTCCGTTTTAGTCCAGTTTGTTACTTTGAGTAGACGATTGGCGCAATTACAGTCAAAGATGAAACTGTACTGCGATGGAGGAAATCAGCATACGTTGAAAGCTGTTATAGCCGCCGATCTGGCCGGAGTACCTTTGGATTTACAGGAAGTCGCCCATACCGGTATGGTCTCTCAATATACTTAAATGTTATATGCTATATTTTACGTGTTCTTTCACTTTCGAATGAATATATTGGTGAATTCTTATTTCCGGATTTCTAAAATGCAGTTATGTTGGAATTTTCGTGCAATTATATGTATATGTCCAGAAACATTTTATTTCAAATGCAACATAACTTTTATGTCAAATGAAATTGGTAAAAGAATCATGAGGAAACTGGTATAGAAAAACCAACAGCAAATTTTGTCTAACAGACACAAAACAACAACAACAACAACAACAACAACAACAAGTAAATGAGAAACGTAATCATAAAAGGGTACATGAGAATAGTTTTATGAACAGGATTGAATTTTTTGAATATTGTAAAAATGATAATATATTTCACACTAATTCTCAGATTAAAATAATGATTTTGATGCACAGAAATGTTCGTTTTGCTTCTGCATGTCAAAAGAGTTCCAGGTTGATTTTGGTCAGTACCGGAATATACAGACCACTACATCATCATCACTTTCTCCATTGGTCCAATATACGTGACATATAATAATTGTTTTCTATCAAACATTGATGACCCATCAAGGGAATATTTGTTTGTACACAAAAACAACAACAAAACACAACAAAAACATCAAAACACAACCACAAAAACACAAAAAAGTTGGGCAAAATAGGATTGAAATAATGTTTTTCTATCAAGGTTAAAACCTACAGTGAATCTCATTCCAAGTTTATTAGCCCAAGAATCTCACCTCACCCCAATCTGATAATCTAATTAAAATCTGTTGAATATGACTCTATAGCTATAGTTACCGCTATGTCGTCCGTTTATCGTCATGTGTTTTCGATTTTGTTGTTCTGGGTGGGAAGAAGGCAATCACTCCCAGAACAACAAAATCAAAAACAAACGAAAACAAACGATTTGAAATAGAGGTAAATAAAGAAATAACACCGAGTTCACTACATCAGATTTTAATCAGATTGTGAAAATCTAAGTCCTAAATAAATCGAGGAGTAAAAACACTGATACTTTTAATCACATTTGATTTAATGTAATTTTTTCATATTTCAGATCGTGTCGTACCATTCTTGACAAAGAATAAATTACCAGTATTGGAATTAGATGAAGGAGAACTGTTATTCTCATCAAATGGTATTACAAGGTAAGACTTCTGACTAATAAACAGCGCCCCCGCATGGTGGAATCCAGCAGTGAATTATCTCGAAGTGAATCATAGCATTTATATTTCATATTAGGATTAAGATATGGGTGTGAAAAAGTTTTCTGTCAGAGCTGAAAAAAAAGTTGATTTTGAACAAATTATTATCGCATTTCATCTTATGACCTCAGATTAAGAATTGAGATGTGAAATACATGTGTGGCAGAGCTACAGAGTAAATTGATTATGAACAAAACATGAACTATACATGATGTACATAAAGTTGGTCTCAGAATCAGATTCAGTTTCATATTCAGCCTCGATACTCTCATGGAATATCAGGATGAGTAGTCTCATATTCATTGTCCTCTAATATGAATCTGATTCTGAATCTGAAACCAAATCTATAAACATGAATTATTGGTCAAATCAGAATTCAGAGAAATAGCTGTAAATATGATAAGTGAACAGATTTCAGAAATTGCTGGTAATTGTTGTCAATAATTTTGTTATCAATTTCTTTGTAGGTATATACTAAGTAAGGGAGATAAAGACATTAATGACATCAAGGTAGATGAATGGTTAGAATGGGAGTCTTCACAACTACAGGTAACAGAAGCAACAGCATCAGAAGTATTAAAACATAGTGTAAACCATAGACCCTTCACCAAGGTGGAGGGTCTATGTGTAAACATAGTCGATGCATGAGATTTTTTATGTGTATGTGTATGTGTATGACTGTGTATGTGTGTATATGTGTATGTGTGTGTATGTGTATGTGTATGTGTGTGTGTATGTATGTGTGTGTGTTGATGCTAAGTTGTGTGTATACTATAAAACTGCATGTGTGACTGTTGATGCATGAGTATGTATTTTTTATGTGCATGTGTATCTGTGTTTATGTCTCTGGATGAGTATGTATGTTTTATATGCATGTTTGGAGTGTGTGTAACATAGTGTAAACATAGTCGATGCATGAGTATGTACTTTTTATGTGTATGTGTGTGTATATATATGTGTGTATGTGTGTGTGTATGTGTGTGTGTGTGTGTATGTGTATGTGTGTGTGTGTGTGTATCTGTGTTGGTGCAAGAGTATATGTTTAGCTTTTATATGCATGTTTCGAGCATGTGTGTATGTGTGTGGTTTTGCCAATCTATCTGTCTTTGTGCATACATGTATAACGTGTGTGTATATATCTAAGTGTGTTTGTATGTATATTGTGGGTCTGTGTGTGTGTGTGTGTGTGTGTGTGTGTGTGTGTGTGTGTGTGCGTGCACGCACACGAGTGTGTGTGTGAGGGGACAGGCACAGAATAGCTTTAAGCTATTTCCTGTCTGTCTGTGTCTGTCTGTGTCTGTCTGTCTGTCTGTCTGTGTCTGTGTCTGTGTCTGTGTCTGTGTCTGTCTGTGTCTGTGTATAAGAGAATAGATGCTGATTAAAGTAATGATGGTTGGGAACTCGGGACATACCTTACAGCTCAGACACCAAACAATTTGGTGGTCTAGGCGTACAGTATTTAGTTTAGAAATGACATAATATACAAAAGATGTAAATGAGTGAAGCACATTGCATAATAGATCATAGATTGTAAAACTCAAACAGGAACTAATATTAGATTTGCACACCACCAACTAATCATGTGACCATTGCACTAAGTCTGGTATTAATTCATACATATCTGTTTTGTACTTGTGACCACAGCCTGTTTTACTGCCATATTTGGTTGGCAAGGCAACAAAGTCAAAACAAGATACAAGTTGTTTATCAGGTGTATTGAGTTATTTGAATTCAGCTCTAAAAGGAAAGAAGAGCTTAGTACAGGTAAGAAATTTTGATTCTATAAGTACTACATTTGTCGGTATTTTTTGCCGCCAAAATTAGGTGATACAAATTTTTGTATTTGCATTAATTTTTGGTGCAAATTGATTTGATTTTAGGCTAGAATCATAGAAAATGTTACATGTTTGTGAATTGATGTTAAAATTGTCATTTTCTCACAAAAAATTATCCACACAAGTTGCTGTTTTTCTGTAACTTTTTAGCATAAATCAAATTTATTTTAGACTACAATCCTTGAAAGAATATTGATTTGCAAACCTATATTATTATTTTCCAATTCTGCCAAAAAAATTTAAAAAAAATTCTTGTTTTTTGTAACATTTTTACAAATCACCATTTTTTTTAGAGTGTAATTATAGAAATGGTTGTTAGGAAAGAAATGGTGAAATTTTAAAATAAAAATGTCTAAAATCTTTGGAACTAAGGAAGATTTTCAATGCTTTATCATCCTACCCTTGTCATAAATGGTGCTCACCAGAAACTTTTTAAAAATATTTGAAAAATTTCAAGAATTCACATCCTTGCAATTATATCATCAACAACTGTGAATATTATAATTATGTCCGTAAAGCAAGATTAAAAACACTCATATTCAATAATTCACTTGCTGAATATTTTCAATAAACTTGAATAAAATTCTTGATTTTGTAGGACACCTTGTCTGCAGCAGATATTGTAGTATGGTCTGCACTATATCCATTGATGGAAGACAATGAAGTCCTTCACTCCCAGAATGCATCACTCTCGGAATGGTTCAATGAACTGCAAAAACTCCAGGCATTCCAAGCTGCTGTTACCATGGTAACAAAAGGAAATGGTGTGAAGGCATTCAATGAATCTATAGTGTCACAGCCAATCACCAATGCTGTTATTGTGGATGCCAGAAAACCTGTGGTAAAAACTGGTGATGGAGATAATGCAGGGGTGAGATAATTACTATACATTATCATATGTATAAATGCTGACATCAGACCTTAGACGAACGGAATCTGTTGTAAACAGGGAAAGTAAACAAAAATGAATTGGATTAATAACACTTGACACAGCATGTTGGACGTCAGAGACTTGTATTGCATTCTATCATTTGATAAGAACAGTTTTATGGCCACTTTACATAATACTTCACATTCGCAAACAACTTTCAAGTTCTCCTGGCATTTCATGTACATGTAAAGAGGCCATAAAACTGGTTTTATCAAACCATGGTGTGTAATACAAGTTCTCTGCTGTTCCAACATGCTGTGTTATTAATCCAATTCATTTGTTGACTTTCCCAGTTTTTAAAACAAGTTCCGTTTGTTCACGTTCTAATGTCAGCAGTCGTATCTTACTTAGCCAATACAGAGATGAGGAAATTGTGCCTACTCTAGTGAATTCCTGTCACTTTATGATTTAGATAAAATAACATTCATATTTGTAACACTGTTGCATATCAAACTATTGTATGGGCCCCTGTGTGACAATTTTTACATTGTCAATAACCAAACCAACCAATGTTTGATTTCTGAGTCAGTTAGAGTTTGATACAAGAGAACTAACCTATAGAAAGTAAAGAAAATTGATAGATACCCATTCACCATTTGTTGTGTCATTTCTGTAATCTACAGGGTTCAGATGAGAAGAATACCATCACACTAAAAGAGATCACTATATCTAGAGAAGCATGGAGTAGTGGACGTGATAAAGTACCATTGCCCTATAGACCTGAACATCCTATGTAAGTATATGACCTCAAGGTCAACATTTGGTGACCTCTAGGTCAACTTTTGGTGACCTTTAGGTTAACCTATTGCCAACCTACATATCTGACCTAATTCACATGAAGCCAACTCCAAGGCCACTCCGATCATCTGGTAAATGTTTACTGCAGGAACCTAAGTACAAACTAGTGTTATATGGTAGGTGGGTGTTCTCATAGGCTGCACCCCATCTGTGAAATCAACTACCATGGAAGTACAACAAATAGCTAAGCTAACACCTTCAGAAAGAATTTAAAGACTTATCTATTCTCGATAGCCTTACTGTATAGTTCCTTTGAACTCATTGAACTCATCAAATCATTGGAATACAAACTGGTGCTTTATGTCAAAACAATAAAGAATAGTTTCTACAGATTGGGAGGGAACACAAAAATAACCCCTCTACTTCAGTGAAGACAACTGCTGAGCTAATCATGAACAAGCAAATGACATCTGTCACACATACACACTTGCTCAAAAGTACTAAATAAAAAGAACAGTAACTGCATGCCATAAATAGTAGATTGAGTGACAGGTTTGTTGAGAATTAAAAAAAAAAAATTGTGTCGTTGCACCACAAACAATGCCCTTTTTTTGGCCGTATAAATTGACTGATTGATTGAAGGACAACATTGCCATTCGTTTTTAGTTAACGTTTAATGTCTTTGTGTCTTTATATTGTAGTTTACCTGTGAAGGATAAACGGAATGTATTAATAACCAGTGCTTTGCCATATGTAAACAATGTACCTCATCTTGGTAATATCATTGGATGTGTACTCAGTGCTGATGTGTTTGCAAGGTATGTAGTCTCATAGAACAAACATTCTGATTGGTCAGTTCTAGTCAGAATGATAGTGTATAGCCATTTGTAACCAATCAGCATGTCCCATCTTGATAATGTCATTGGATGTGTAGTAAGTGGTGATGTGTTTGCAAGGTATGTAGTCTCAGAGAACAGACATTATGATTGGTCAGTCGTAGGCAAAGTCTTAACTTAAAGCTTTTTACAACCAATCAGCAAGTCCCATCTTGGTAACATCATTGGTTGTGTACTCAGTGCTGATATCTTTGCAAGGTATGTAGTCTTATAGAACAAATTCTGATTGGTCAATTTTAGTCAGAATGTAAGTGTATAGCTGTTTGTAACCAATCAGCATGTCCCATCTTGGTAACATCATTGGATGTGTGGTAAGTACTGATGTGCTTACAAGGTATGGAGAGAAACAGAACAGACATTTTGATTGGTTTATAAAAATATTTTCCAGGATTTGAAACTTCATTTATTGGTTAAAAGTGAGCCTGGATATTGACTTGAGTACATTTTTTCTGTAGATTTTCCCGTCTTTCCAACAACAACACTTTATACATCTGTGGTACTGATGAATATGGAACAGCTACCGAGACCAAGGCACTGGAGGAAGGATTAACACCCCAACAAATCTGTGACAAGTATTTCAAACTTCATGATGAAATCTACAAGTGGTTCAACATTAGTTTTGATTATTTTGGACGTACGACAACGCAACAACAAACTACGTAAGTTGTTTTAATTATTTTGGATGTACGACAACACAATAACAAACTACACGTACCTCAGTTGTTTTCATTATTTTGGATATACGACAACACAACAAGATACGCAAGTTGAGGGCCCCTACTGCTAGCAAGCAATTAACCAAATTTATTAGTGTACTGAATTTTACACAATTTCAGGATAGCACAAGACATCTTCTGGCGACTACATGAGCGTGATTTCACACTAAAAGACACTGTAGAACAGTTACTGTGTGTCAACTGTAATCGGTATTTGGCGGATCGTTTTGTTGAAGGAACATGTCCACTATGCAATTATGAAGACGCTAGGGGAGATCAGTGCGACAAGTGTGGGAAACTGATTAATGCAGTTGAACTCAAGGTGAGCGGTCAATGAATTTGAGGTGAGAGGTCAATGAATTAAAGGTGAAAGGTCAGTGAACTTAGGGTGAGAGGACAATGACTTTAAGGTGAAAGGTCAATGAATTTAAGGTGCAAGGTCAGTGAACTTAGGTGAGAGGTCAATGAATTTGAGGTGAAAGGTCAATGAATTTAAGGTGAAAAGTCAGTGAACTTAGGGTGAGAGGTCAATGAATTTGAGGTGAGAGGTCACTGAATTTAAGGTGAAAAGTCAGTGAACTGAGGGTGAGAGGTCAATGAATTTGAGGTGAAAAGTCAGTGAACTGAGGGTGAGAGGTCAATGAATTTAAGGTGAAAGGTCAGTGAACTGAGGGTGAGAAGTCAATGAACTGGGGTGAGAGGTGGATGAACTCAGGGTGATAGGTCATCAATGTTTTAAGTTAATGGCAGTCAATACATGTACAGTGAGTGTTTTGGTTGACAATGTATCTGATTCATTCTTGTGATTATTGTCCCTCTCTCATCAAAAGTTTGAGTTTTGACTCCCTTTATTTTATGCACTACTATTACAGAAACCAAGATGTAAAGTGTGTGGTCAGACTCCTGTAATGAAAACATCAGAACATATTTTCTTGGACTTGCCTAAGGTAAGTAGGGTTTGATGTGTCTGTATCTGTGTGTCTCTGTGTGTCTTTGTCTGTGTCTGTGTCTGTGTCTGTGTCTGTGTGTTGTATATATGTATGTATGTATGTATGTATGTATGTATGTATGTATGTATGTATGTATGTATGTATGTATGTATGTATGTATGTATGTATGTATGTATGTATGTATGTAAGTATGTGTGTGTGTGTGTGTATGTATGTATGTATGTATGTATGTATGTATGTATGTATGTATGTATGTATGTATGTATGTAATGTGTGTGTGTATGTATTATGTATGTATGTATGTATGTATGTATGTATGTATGTATGTATGTATGTATGTATGTATGTATGTATGTATGTGTGTGTGTATGTATGTGTGTGTGTGTGTGTATGTATGTATGTATGTATGTATGTATGTATGTATGTATGTGTGTGTGTGTGTGTGTATGTATGTATGTATGTATGTATGTATGTATGTAAGTATGTATGTGTGTGTGTGTATGTATGTATGTATGTATGTATGTATGTATGTAAGTATGTATGTATGTGTGTGTATGTATGTATGTATGTATGTATGTATGTATGTATGTAAGTATGTATGTGTGTGTGTATGTATGTATGTATGTATGTATGTATGTATGTATGTATGTGTGTGTGTGTATGTATGTATGTAAGTATGTATGTTATGTAAGTATGTATGTATGTGTGTATGTATGTATGTATGTATGTATGTATGTATGTATGTATGTATGTATGTATGTATGTATGTATGTATGTATGTATGTATGTATGTATGTATGTATGTATGTGTGTGTGTGTGCTTACAAACCTTTTTCAGCATGTAGTATTTCAAGGACTTCTATATTCCAACCCCAGTCCATATATATCATATGTATGCCATATACAGGGTGTGTTTTTAATGACATCAGCTGTACTTCAGTGTCATTGTCGCTTTTTCTTGTTTTCTAGTTGGAACCAGAATTACAACAGTTTCTAGACAAGAATGATGATAACTGGACATCAAATTCCAAAAACATTTCATCGTCATGGGTACGTGATGGTCTGAAGCCTCGGTGTATTACGAGAGATCTAAAGTGGGGTACACCTGTGCCGCTAGAAGGCTTCACTGAAAAGGTGTTCTATGTGTGGTTTGATGCACCCATTGGCTATCTGTCTATCACAGCTAATTATTCTGACCAATGGGAGAAGTGGTGGAAAAATCCAGATGAGGTAATTGTCATTATATTGTTTCACTTTACAGATGTGTCTATCGGATTTATTTTATTGAACTACTGTGAATTTGTCTGTATCACTGCTTGTGTGTATTATATCCATGTGATCAATTCTATACATTGTATCAATTCTACATACATTGTATCAATTCTACATACATTGTATCAATTCTATGTGCATTGTATCAATTCTACATACATTGTATCAGCTGTAATACATTGTATTAATTCTACATACATTGTGTCAATTCTATGTGCATTGTATCAATTCTACATACATTGTGTCAATTCTACATACATTTTATCAATTCTACGTACATTGTGTCAATTCTACATACATTGTATCAATTCTATATACCTTGTATCAACTTTAATACATTGTATCAATTCTACATACATTGTATCAATTCTACATACATCTGGCTCCAAAGCATAACCTTGTTATTTTTATAACTGACAATGGTAGGTCTACCCCAGTGTATATGTCCAACTGTTTGTAAAGTGTATCATTTCTATAATCTATAATCTGTAAGTACATTGTGTCGCTCCACCTTCACTGAACAAGGGCTTGACCATTGTGTGTGGGGGTGTCTGGGTACCCTGTCATGGCAGCCTCTGTAATACAGATTATGTAATCTATTGTTATTTGTTATTTATAGGTTGATCTGTATCAATTCATGGCTAAGGATAATGTTCCATTCCATGGTGTTATATTCCCCAGTACATGTATTGGAGCTCGGGATAACTATACACTAGTCAATCACCTCATTGCTACAGGTAGGTCAGGTCAATAATACCATAGATAGGTCAATAATACCATAGATAAGTCAATAAAATTTCAATATTACCTAGTACATGTATTGGAGCTAGGAATAACCATACACTAGATAATCATCTCATTGCTACAGATATCTACCATAGATAGGTCAATAACATCTCAATATTACCTAGTACATGTATTGGAGCCAGGGATAACTACTGTATACACAAATTACTCAACTTATCATTCAGGTAAGTCAATAATACCACAGATAGGTCAATAATACCACAGATAGGTCAATAATACCACAGTCCATAGATCAGTTATTTTACAAGAGGTTAATATTACTGAACCATATGTGTAGGAGTTAAGGACACACTAGAATCTCTCATATTTGCTGAACAGCACCCTCTCTGGCAAGAATAAGTAAGTGTTTGGACTGTTGACATCATCTACAGTCATGGCAGCAGCGACAACAGTTGTTCATGAACAGAGCATGCTCAATTATAGCCACTGATAGGCTGCAACTGATCCAGATGGTACGATGAGTATTTCAATATTTACCCTAATCTTGTTTCATAAATATTTCATGGCTCACACACAAAATTGGATTTTTTTTTTTTCACAATTATTGCAGAATATCTGAATTATGAAGATGGTAAGTTTTCTAAGAGTCGTGGGGTCGGTGTCTTTGGTAGTGATGCACAGGAAACTGGGATACCATCCGATATTTGGAGATTCTATCTCTTGTACGTCAGACCTGAAACTCAAGATAGTGCTTTTAGTTGGAGTGACTTTGCACTGAAGAATAATAGTGAATTATTGAACAATCTAGGAAACTTTATCAACCGGTAAGTATGGTTTACAATTTTACAAAAAATTGCAAATTTTATAAATTTTAAGAAAACTTTGCAAATTTTTTTAATTTTTCACCAAATTTTTAGCGTCAGGTTATCAATATGGAAAATTTCTATAATTTAGGTCTAAAATAAAGTAGAATTTTGTTGCAAAAATTGCAGACAAGCAGAAATCTTTTGAAGTGTAATTTTGGCGAAGTAACTACTCACTATCAGCACATTTCATCATATTTGACATTTCAGTTCTTAAACAAAGACATTATCCACAATTCCTTTCTAAAATAAATATGAATTTCACAAAAAATTTCAGCATAAAAAGGAGAAAATATTCCTGATTATTTAAATTTTGTGAAAATAATATTAGTGTTGATCCCCTTTCTTGCCAGAAACATGTTATATTGAAGTGATTTGATAAGATTATGTAAATTTATATACTGCCTGTCATCAGTCTTACATTTTGATTGGTCAAAAGAACTGCTCATGGTAGATCATTGGCTTATCATAATGTATTCATATTTTTATTTTACTTTTTGTTTAATACAGTGCATTGGTTTTCTGTGAGCGTAACTTCAATAGTGAAGTTCCAGCCATTACACTAACAGCGGAAGATGAAGAATTGTTAGCAATGGTCAATAGAGAACTACAGTCGTATGCACAGAATCTTGGCAAATGCAGGTATATTAGCTGGTTATGATAAAAAATGTGGAGATTGTATTTCTTTGAACAAATTGCAGTAAACATAATCACTTTACAGTGAAATGGTGACCATTTGTGAATGAAAACTGAAATCACATGGGCGGCACATGGGACTACCATGGACACTGCATGAAAATCAGAAGAATAGTGCATGGCAGTATTATGAAAATCACATGATGATCACATGAAATGATATGGATATCATGTGAAAAGTGCATGACATTGATATGAAAATCACATGGGAGTCACATGACCACACACAGCAAAAGTACATATGGAGTCACATGACTATCACATGCTATGTGAAGGCCATCACATGATATTCATTTGATATATTTTGTTCTTTTCAGAGTACGTGATGGGCTACGTAATATTCTTAGTATATCTCGTCTTGGCAACCAAATGATCCAGGCAAATATGCCATGGAAACTGATCAAAGGAAATCCAGAAGAAAGGTAAGTAGGAAGAAATAACGATGGAAACTTACACTATTATTTCAGACCAATAATTAAAAATCAATAATTCACAGAAGAACAGTAAATAAAAATCACATTATTCCTACACTAGCTGCAACTTGAATTTTTCAACAATGAAAAATGTTTCGGTAAGTACAATAACTTACTCGTTGTATCGTACACTGGGAACATATTAGCATCACCTGTGGGTAAGCATTTTTGTAGCTGTATATATGATAAATAAAATCAAATTGATTTTTTGAATCTGTACCCAAAAATCAGCACCATCAATGGCGATCATGATTTCAACCTTTTTCTGTACTGATTATGGATAATATACACCACTGATTAACATGTATTTTGTTAAACCACTTGCCTCTTACCACTGTGGTCGGGGTTCGAACCCATTCAGCGTTTGATTAAATTTACCACGCTGTAAGTAAGAAGAGTGTCGTTCAGTTTGGTACTCTAGTTTCCTCTTGCACTAACACTGAACCTCTTCCTGTTATTGGTCAATGTCTGTTGGCAGTGTGATCTCTAACGATAGCCAAATTTTGTTGTTGTGAATCAAAATGAGAAAAACTGTCATTTCTTGCGAGTCACCACATAGTAAGAGATGGGGGAACCCCAAATTTTGGTGCATCACGAGAAATTGTGTGCGTCAGTGGTGCGTGAAATTGGCTTAGAGGACACACTGTCTGTTGGATGGTATGCTATATAAATATATAAGTAAAAATATAATGTATTTTCTGTTTTGTACATTAGAGCCCGTGCTGGGTCAGTAACTGGTCTGAGTGTTAATCTATCCTGCCTAATCTCTGTGTTACTACAACCCTATATGCCATCAACCAGTGCCATTATACAAAACCAATTACAAGCCCCAGATGAATGCAATGTCATCATTGAGAATATTGTATGCTTTCTACCACCTGGACATAAAATAGGCAAGGTATGGTTAACCAATCAAATCTATAAAAGTGTACTTTCTACCACCTGGACATAAAATAGGCAAGGTATGGTTAACCAATCAAAATCTATAAATGTGTACTTTCTACCACCTGGAAATAAAAAAAGACAGAAGTATGGTGAGCCAATCACAAAGTTTGATTGATAGATGCTAATTCTGCAGCAATGTCAAGCAATTGGAAGTGTCGTACTTAGTGGAAAACAGATAGTGTGAAGCACTTTATAAGGTGCATTCTGATTGGTTTAGAAAACAAAGGAAACAAGCACATCTGTTGGCTGTATTGTTAATGAGTGATAAAGTATATGTATGTATGTTTTCTAATTAGTGGCAACCTTGTAATAACTTCACATCGCCCTGAAAACTATAAATAACAATACCATACTATTGTAATTAGTATCAATATACGCAACAAATGTCACTTTTCCTTTGAAAAATCTCTCACTGTACATATATACAGGTATAGATACCTACAACAAACCATAAGGTAAACCAAAACCAATGCTGAGTTTTTAATAATGTAATTATATAACTTTCATGCCATTTGCATAAATGAATTGGAAATTGGCTTTTCACATGCACTCATAAATAGAGGTGAATAAAATTGAAAACTAAAGATTGGAAAGAAAACAACAATCAAATCAAATATTTAAAAGATAATGCAAGTGAAATGTAAAAGCAAGAGATAACATTAGTGTAACACTTCAAAAGATTAAAACATGCATGACTCTGAAAAGGTACAGACGCAGACACAAATAACATGATACTAATATGGGGACATATTTTCTCTTTCAGCCTAAACCACTTTTTGATAAGATAGAGGACAGCAAAGTTGCTGAGCTAAGAAAGAAATATGCCGGCAAACAAACGGAGAGAGACAATGTAAGTCATGTTAGAGAAATTATCACATCTTAACATTGCAATCTTGACTATGTGGTTGTGGGTTGTTGGTGGTCGAGTGGTTAACCACTGTGATGGGTTTGATTTCTCTAGGAAATAACTTCATAAAAATCTCATATAGATGAAGATTATTATAATATTCCCTAATCTAGGTCATGTGATATGCAAATTAAATTAAAAATGGCTGAAATGTTCATGACTGGAATGTGGCATTTTAATGTTTGTTTGTTTTGTAGCCCTCTACTCCAGCTGCAGCCACCAAGCCAGTAAGTAAACCAGTATCAAACAGTACACCAGTAATGGGTAATGTAGAAGAACTGACTGAATTAGTCACCAAACAGGTAGGTCATGTGATAAAATAGACCTTCCTTTATAATCGCAGTGCCCTCTTGTACTAGGTGCAGATTGTATAAGAGACCTTTACAGTAAATAGTGCCCTCTAGTGATTATAACTATAGACATTTCCAGAATGTAGCTCCCTCTCGTGGTCAAATAGATGATATAGACCTTTCCAGTATATAGCTCCCTCCAGTGATCATATAGATGATAGACCTTTCATCTAAGTAGCACCCTCTAGTGATCGGTGATCACATAGATAGACCTTTCAAGTATGTAGCTCCTTCTAGTGATCACATAGATGATAGACATGTAAGTAGCTCCCTCTAGTGATCATATAGATTGAAGACCTTGTGAATGAAAGATAAGATATGGACCTTTTCAAAAATGTTTAGTCATGAACCTTTTCAATAAAGAGTGCCCTCAAATGACCAGATGGTTAGTCAGTCAATCTTTTCAGTAAAGACGTGTAACTAGATAGGTTAGTTTTCTGATGTTGATTTATATTTTGGAAAAGTTGAAACATATTAAGTTTTTGAAGAATTTAAATATTTCAAAAAAATAAGAAGGAAAAGTATCGATATTTTCAAATATTGTGTGAGGATTATTTTAAAATGTAAGTGCAGATTGTTCTTTGATGTTTATAACTTAATAAATAGTTATATTAATTTCTAGAGAAACATCATTTCTGTGTTGACAACAATATTTGTAAGAGTTTCGTATATTACTATTAATTCAAAATCCTTCAACTTCTCTAATCCCAGGGCCAAAATATTCACTCCAAACCAAACAGAGCAAAAAGCTGCAATTTCAAATCTTTCCTAAAAAGCTCTGCAGTTTTCGTCTCTTATGTTTTTGTTTACGTGGTTTGCTTTGTGATTTCCCTGGTGCTAGCTTTCATTGCAATTATTGGCTGTGGTCAGATTTTGGAAAACAATTCTCTCCTGTAATCGCAGTTACTAATGCACAACCTTTCCAGTACTAAACATTTCCCGCCAAAAAAAAAGTTGCAGAAATTCTTGTTCACCTGAACGTTTTTGGCACTGTTCAGTTTCATTTTAGATTAGAAACATAGAAATAGCCCTCAAGAATAAAATTATGTTGAAATTTTTGAACAATGATTGATCACATTTATGAATCAATCAAATTTTTGCAGAAATTCTTGTTCACCTGAAAGTTTTTGGCACTGTTCTGTTTCATTTTAGATTAGAAACATAGAAATAGCCCTCAAGAATAACATTATGTTGAAATTTTTGAACAATGATTGATCATATTTATGAAAAAATCCAAATTTTTGCATGTGTGACGTCACTTTTATGTTGAGACTAGAATGATAGGATTAATATTCTAGAATAAATATGTCAAAATTTAAGTTAATGATCGATCATATTAAAAAAATTCTTACTGCAATCGAATTTATGAGTACATTAATTAATTTCAGAACTAAACAGTTCCCACCAAAAAAATACTACAGAAATTCTTGTATTTCTGAAAGTTTTTGGCACCTCTCAGTTTTATTTTAGACCAGAATTAAAGGAATAACCCTAAATAATGAAGGTTTGACAAAATTTCTGTCTACAGTTGATCAGATGGATGAAAAAATCATAACTTTTTGGCACAAACTGACATAATTTTAGATTCAAGTTGTAAAGATAATCCATAAATATAAAGGTGTATCAAAATATATATACAAATCATAAAAAAGATTGGTTTTGGGGGGTATTTTATTGCACATTTTGTCCTTACTGTCCGTACCTTACTCGACTGGAATCATAGAACCAGCTGTTATCTATGGTTTTACATTGCTTAAAAAATAAATTTAGTCATTCATGCATTTCATCAAATTTAGCTTTCATTGCATGTGTTGGCTGTGATCATCACTAGAGTGGCAGGTACAGTTAGAACACTGTAGAGTTGGTATTATTGTGATGCACAAGGCCAGAATTTTATCAAAATAAAATTCTGTAATTATTAAGTGAAATTGATAATCAGACACATATTCAACGATTAATTACATTTCTGACATGGTATTATGACACTGGCAGATCAGTTGTTGACAAATTTTGTGACTTGTAACCAAATAGAAATTAATACTTACTCGTAATAGGTAACATTGATACAGCAAACCATATATAAAATGTTGATGTAATTACACTCACAGTAGGGTAGTATTTCTGACATAGTATATGACAGATGAATTGTTGGCAAACAGACACGTTTTGTGGATTAAAACCAAATAAAAATTAATAACTATTAGCCTAAGTAAAATTGATGCATGAAACATATACAACATTTATGTAATTATACACTCACAGTAGGGCAGCATTTCTGACATAGTATGCAACACTTGCAGATCAGTTATTGGCAAACAAACAGACACATTGTGTGAATTATATAACCAAATAAATATTAATAACTATTATGTAATACAATTGATACATGAAACATGTATACAACATTTATGTAATTATACACGCATAGTAGGGCAGCATTTCTGACATAGTATGCGACACTTGCAGATCAGTTATTGGCAAATAGACACATTTTGTGAATTGTAACCAAATAAAAATTAATAACTATTAGCCTAGGTAAAATTGATGCATGAAACATGTATACGACATTTATGTAATTATACACTCGCAGTAGGGCAGCTTTTCTGACATAAAAATAAAAATTCAATAATTACTCGTAATAGGAAACATTGATACGCCAAACATATGTAAAACAATAGTTTAGTAAGTGTCGTGTCTTAGTTCGTCAATTACACATTTTCCATAGTAATTTTCTTAAGAATAGGATGGAAAAATTTTAGATTATAGAATTAATGGAATCATTTTATTAAGATTTTTAAAATTGATTCTCCAATTAATATAGGTAATAGAATTAAATACACATACACATAGTTTACAGATGATTTTACAAAATACAAAAACCCCGAAAATGTTTATATCGATGTTGATAGATTACAACTTCAGACATCAGACTGTGGACAAACAGAACCTGTTACAAACAGGGAAAGTAAACAACTGAATTGGATTAATAACACTTGGCACAGCATGTTGGAAGTACAGAGACTTGTATTACACTCCATCATTTGATAACAACAGTTTTATGGCCACTTTACTTAATAGTTCACATTCACAAACAAATATTCAGTTTTACAGCTATAAGCTATATAGATATAATGGGGGGGGGGGGGGTTGTATAGAATTTACGACCAGTTGTACTACAGAGCCATTGGCATCATTTGTTGATACAAGCTATACAGATATACTGAGTTAAGATTGCACAGCACTTAAAATATACTGTATGTAAATGTTTGTACCAAATAATACATTGCACCATAGCCCAAGATATTTCACTTTTCCTCAACATTTCTAAAAACCATTTTTGTTTTAAAAAAATTTTCATGCGTGCAATATTTTTTCTGTCACACCATCTCCTACTTTTCTCTTTTACCTAAAATTCTGTACTCTGTCCTCTTTTTTGTTAAAAAAAGGCATTTTTTTGTAAATTTTGGCTGACAAACTAAACGGAGTGAAACCCCTCCCTACCCTGGGATGTTATTTTCTGTCTATTAGGGTGACATCGTTCGTAAATTAAAAACAGAGAAAGCAGACCGATTGAAGATCGATGCAGAAGTCCAGAAGTTATTGGAACTGAAAAAACAACTTGCTTTGGCGAAAGGCGAAGACCCTAGTGCGCCATCTGGTGGCAAAGGAAAGAAGAAGAAAGGTGGCAAGAAATAGGAGAAAACCAGACAGAAATGCATTTTTTTTTTCATTTTTCAAAATGGCTGAATCTGATTTATATACGTGCTTGATCAAGATAATGAACTTGTTTATGAGATTTCATTTTCTGATGAAATTTTTCATCCTGTTTTAAATGCTTATATTATTCAGTTTTGAGCAAATGTTCTCATCAGAACAATGAACAATTTAGATGATGGTAATGAACTTGTTCTAGAGGCTATCCATGACTTTGATATCTCACTCTCTCTCCCTCCTGTCTCTGTATCACTCACTTTCGCTCTCTCCATCCCCTCTCTTTCTAACTTGCTCGCTCTCATTCTCTCCCTCTCTCTCTTTCTCTGCCTCTATCTGTCTCTAGTTTGAACATTTGCTGACAACATATCAGTTGTAATCCATCACACATTGACAGGCACTTGGTAATTGGGTAATTCATTGAAATTAAAAAACATGATCCTGATTTGCTAATTATGTTTACATTGTAATGCCATCTTCAAGTAAGTCAAACTGGAATGTGATAACATTATCAGGCTTCAATTAGATTAAACACAGCTGTTGGTGATCAATTAAAATTTAGCAAGAATGCTGTTCTAAATACAATCATTTGACTATACGAGTTTGACTATACAAGGAGAGGGAGAAGAGAGTACCAGAGAGAGAGAGAGAGAGAGAGAGAGAGAGAGAGAGAGAGAGAGAGAGAGAGAGAGAGGGAGGGGGGAGACTACAAGGAGAGAAGAAGAGAAGAGAGGAGAGGGGAGAGAAAGAGAGGAGAGAGACTATACAAGGAGAGATTGACTACAAGGAGAGAGAGATCAAACCCACAGATAGCCTCTAGACTATGATGAACTTATTTCAAATCTCACAGTGGGAAAAACTTAAAACGCAATAAGAATTTACGCCATCTTCCTGGTTGAACATTTGTTAAAATAATTGTCCATATGGTAGGGGAAAGGCAACAGCATGATATCACACGCGATAAGATTCTAGGCGAGAATAATTAGAACAACTTTACTCACCTGGTTGAGATCTCCTCATGAAATATTTAAATTAAGTCATTAATGATTGGTTAGTCTTGATTCATCACATGATTAAAGACATAACAACTAGTTCTTATACCATGACTAAGGGGTTTAATTGCTTATTAGTAATGTTTTGTCCATTCAGGTTGACATGTTTCGTCAATCTGTCCATTGACTGGCTATACTGCTTAGAGGTGAAGTTGTAGTGACATGATTGTCGAGATGATGTAATTGGTAAATTTCTACTCACAGAGTAAAAAAAATTGTTCGAATTCTTAGATATTTTGACTCTGTGAGTAGAAATTTCATTACTAAGTGTAAACACAGTCCATAAACAATTCATTCTCACATGATGTAATTGTTATACCGTCATCACTGTTCATGGTGTTACCCCTCTTGTTTTCAAGACTATTTTATCCCCTTGTCTTCTTGACAGTTTAACAAAGCCTATCAACCTAAACAGGGAAAACAGTACTCATAAGTAATTAGAACTCGTGATCCTTGTATGAGAGCTAATTATGACTATCTTATCGACCTGATGAAGTATATGAGGAGGTTAATTAGATGTTATTTCCCCTTCATTCTGCCAAGGAAAATATGAGTGACCTAAGGAGCCTTTGTCACTACAAGTCACTACATGAGTAGTGACAACTCTTAGGTCATGAGTATTTTCCCGGCTGAATGAAGAAAAATGTTAGAGAATAACATAATTATACCAGCAAAGGTAATATCAAAGAAAAATCGGGGAAAGTAATGGTAATTTTGAACGTTTTACTAATATTCCAAACACAGCAGCACCAGTGATGTAGACACGCGTTGTCATGACGTAGAACGACCAGGGTATATATTCCATATTTTTTGTTCTAATTGGCTCATACATGGTATAAAGTAAATTATACAATTGGAGAAAACTGAATAAAAGTTCAATATTAAGATCTCTGTATGTGGCTCAGTTTTTTAATGTTTAAAAAAAAATTACATGCCTTTATAAATTGTATATGTATATACATTGTAGACGAAAGCCTTATGGTATTACGATGTGTAACTTTCCAAATTAAAAATCATGTTAGGCCTAAAAAAATAATTGTTTCATTCCGGATACCCGATGCACCAAGTTTTTCACTGCTGACCCTAAACTATTTTCTATGTATTCAGGAATTTCCCCCAAAAATAGTGAAAATTGAGTGGATGTGGCAACTGACATCAACTTGAAAAGACAATATAAAACTGTTCTTCCAATCTGTAATGGCTGTACATCTGATGAGAAGAAACCAATAACAGAGAGACCATATGGAAAACAACGGAAAACATAACTACTGAACTAGACACTTAAACATAAGAAAAAAATCATCTACCTACCGAACCTATTCTAAAATTGAGTGTAATTGGAACCACACAATTTTATTTTTCAGGCCTTAGAATAGTAAGTGACACATTGGTTCAAAGGTCATGACCTTCGTCCTTTGACCTTTGGTGAACTCTCATGTGTTTTGTCATATTGCCGTTCAGTTTACATCTGTAACCACACACCTCGCATTGGAACGGTTTTTCTGACGAGTGCGTCGTCATATGACGTCTCAAGTACTCCTTTGAGGTGAATCCTTTATCACAGAGTTCGCAAAAGAAGGACTTGACTGGATCATGTGATGCTCGATGCATTGTTAACGAAGACGTGCTGTGTAATTTCTTCCCGCATATATCACACAAGTGCCTTATCTGCTTATGAACACTTTTATAATGTTGCTTGAGAGTATTTCGTAACATAAAAACTCTCCCACATTCTGTACATGGAAAGGGCGTTGGATTCGAACTATGCATGTTTGCATGTTCTCGCAAATAATTTTTATCCATGAATTGCTTACCACAGTCGTGGCACTTATAACGTACTTTCAGATGTGTTTTCATATGCCCACTCAGAGGTTTATTACCGGAAAACTGTTTACCACAAATCTTACATTCCACTTGATCTGTACTGTGAGCACTCATGTGTATTAATAGATACTTTTCACATGTAAATTTCTGACTGCATATTTCACACACAAACTTTTCATCACAGTGAACCGTCTTCAAGTGACGAGTCAAAGATCCTTGCCGAGGATAAGTCTTGTTGCAGATTTCGCACATGACGCGATCTAAAGCTCCGTGTACACGACGGTGCTTGCTCAAAAGCACGTCTTTATTAAGGAACTCTTTATCGCATTGGGCGCACTTCCACAATTCTATTTTCGCAGTATGCTTTTGAATTTTGTGTTCATTTAAAGCATTATACAGTAATACAATCCCACAGTATCGGCATTGTTTTTCTTTACACGTGCCTCGGAGTGTGTGAAGCTCTGACAACTCTTCGGTTTTGAACGCAAGTCCGCACTTTTCGCATGAAAATAATTTATGCGCGTTGTCTTCTCTCATTGCCTGTCGTAGTCTCTCCTTGAACATCTCCAAATCATCACCTGGCATCAGTTTAAGTCGTACTAACTTTTTACCTCTCTTACGTTTTTCTTTCGTGACCTTTGAACCTGATTTTAGTATTTTCGGTGTATTTGTCTTGACCTTTGACCTTGTTTTTCTTATGTTTGATGTTTCTTTGTTGACCACTGTCCCTGGTGTTAAACTCTTTAATGTACTGCTGGTAAACTTTGACCCCAATGTTAAAATCATTGATCTTTCTGTATTGACCTTTAACCTAGAGGTCAAAGTTGATGCACTGTCTGGTTCAAATTTGTCTTCAAAGAGTTCTTCATGTCCTTTGTATCGTTTGGAATTATGACTATTTGGTGGTTCCGTAAAACTCAATGTTCTTTTATCCTCTCCTACTTCCTCCTCCCCCTCCCCTTCTTCCTCCTCCCCCTCATCATCATTATCATCTTCCTCCTCTTCTTCCTCATACTGCCCCTCAGACAATTTTTTCCCAATCTTTCCACTTTCAGAATACTGACTTTTATCTGAAACATCACAATCTGTACCTACTACACTGTCATGTTCATCCTGTGTCTTTATCAGTCCAGTAAAACATGAAACTATCTTTCCATCATTTTCTGTGTCTGCATTTAACAGTGAAGCTCTAAACCTTTCAGTAATATCTTCTGAAGCTTTGGAAAAAGTTTCCATGGCAACACTGTTCTTATCAACAGTTGTCATGGTAATATGATTCATTTCTTCATCACTTGTGGTAACATGATTTCCCATTCCATCATTTGGAATCCTAAATCTTTCTTCTTTGCACCCCATAGCAACACAATTCCTTTCTGCATCACCTCTCATAGCAACACAATTCCTTTCTGCATCACCTCTCATAGCAACATAATTCCTTTCTCCATCACCTCCCATAGCAACACAGTTTCCTTCTGCATCATCTCTCATATTTTCTTTTTTCATAATGGCATCATTTGAAACAGTTTCCATAGCAATAGCATTCCTTTCTTCATCCCCTGCTAAATATTCTCTCTTTATTTCAACTCCTCTTCTTGGATACTCTCCAAAACTCCAAAAATGTTGATGTGGTGTGTTCCTCAAAGTGCCATCACCATCCTTTGGCCTGAGATGTTCATCATAAGTATTTATATTTGCACTCACATTGTATCTTTCTCTTTCAATAACTTCTCTCACAAGACTATCCTGTGGTTTGACTTTGAGTCCTGTAGTTTGAAACTCTCTCACAAAATCTTCACTTCCCATGTATTTAGATGATACTCCATCTTCTGATATGATGACAAAAACACTGCATCCCAACTCATCGATCAACTCTCGACACTGGAATAAAATAAAACAAATATAATCTATAGTAACAGCAGTGGAATTCTCCAAAATATTGATTGTGGGTGCAAGAATAGGAACTAGCAAATCCGCCATCTTGAATGGTGCATCATGGGAAATATGATGACATATGAATCAGTGTTGTGAACAATTGAGTTACATTGTTTGTAACTATAGAAATAGTGTAGTCATGGTTACCCTGACCATTGTAGGAGGTTTATTCTATCACCGATACCTGGGACTTAGTAGACATGTATATTCATTAGATGCACACTGAATATTCATGACTCATTGAAGAGGCTTATTACCTAGCTATAAATGACATCAGTAGTGAAGATTTGATAATTTGTTTTCCTTTTGAGAATCATTAATCGGATTGAAGTGTTTAAAAAAAAATTCTGGCCATGGCATGCGCCAAAGCCCATCATCAGCCATGGTAGCCAACAGACCAATCTGATCAAAATCTGATGTGGTGAAAGTGGCTAGCTGTCTTTATTTACTAGTACCTCTATTTCCATCGTTTGTTTAGTTATCGCCCGGAACAAAACAAATGGCACAAAACGGTGGAAACAGAGGTAGATAAAGACCTCTAGCCCCTTTCACAACATCAGATTTTAATCACATTGCCCAGAGACTAGACTCAAGTCGAGGGGAATTTGGCTATCTAGTTCCTGACGATTGTATTCCGATTTTACACTGTTATCTTCATATATTACGTCTAGTCACTCTTGTTACATAAACACAAAATTCTGTGCTACCCCCCCCCCCCTCCCACAGCATTCATATATACATGATGATGTAACATTGTTGTCGCATCCCCAGCATAGGGTTGAACAACATTTAATGCTTTGAGTAACGAGATTGACTGGATGATGAAGATAAGGTAGTGTAAAATCGGAATACAGTCGTCAGGAACTAAATTACTATCACCCCTGCATCGATCCAACATAACTTGACTCTAAGCTAGCTACATCAATGCCAAATCATTGAAAAAATAAACAACTCTGACACTGTCATGCAGCGACAAGGCCCGACAAAAATAGCACATTAAAAAAACGCCTATGCCTGACACATACCTTCTGAAACAGGCCGTAGCCTACATTGTGTCCACGGCTCCTAGGTAATTGAGATATTATGACTTGCTCACGGAATCTCCTCCCGTCTGCCATCTTCACTAGTACTTGTATGCGGCCTTATGTTGATGTTGATGGCCTTGAGATGAAGTCGATATATATGAGATATCTGTGATGGGGTTGAAGCCCGCCACCATGCGGCAGGAATGAGAAAATGAGGGCGATAGACAATGATAGAAGGTTACTGAGATAAAGTGAATATCTCATGATCTTAGGTCTAGTCTGTGTTGTAGCACAAACGAAACACTGAAAATTTGCAAACGTTTGGTAACTTTGATTTGTTGGTCTATATATATATATATATATAACTCGGTGAGTATCAATCTAAGACAGTGCTTTATACCGCAGTGGCAGAGCGTAATAGTTTTGGTAGTCTATATATATATATAAGACAACAACAAGATCTGTTACCAACTTTCCGATAGCAGTTATTGTCCAAAATATTACGTATTCAGTTTTCATTAAAAAGTTCTGGCCAAACTTATGGCAACTTAATTTTTACCAATCATTATTGTCACTCAATCTACTATTGATGACAGTTATTGTTCTTTTTATTTAGTGCTTTAGAGCAAGTGTGTATGTGGAACAGATGTCATTTACTTGTTCATATGCGACCTGGTGACTAATTTGCATAACAATAAAGCTGCTTTCTAGACAGCTGATCTTGGCCTCAACCATGACGTGAACGTCGTGCAGCGACTGGATTTATTTCATCTGCTAGTCGTTTTTTGGGAAAATCTGTAAGACAAGGACAAGAAACGCAAGGTTGGAATTTCCCAACAGTTGAACGGCCAGGGAACACTGCTTCTTTGTACATAGGATACAGGTTTACAAAAATTGCAATTTTGACAGATAGTATAGCAACCAAGTGGAATTAAATTTCAGCAAAGTTGAAATATACGAATTTGACATCTTCATTTATGGCAGCGGTGAACCCCCCCCCCCCCCCGAACAAACAACAATTGCCTTGTAAAAATTGAAAACTATGAAAAATATGACATTAATATACCCACGTATCAAATTTCATCATAACATAAACAAACAATATTTTAATGTTTTTGCTGATATGTTGAATATATAAAGAACAAACTGTGAAAATATGGAGTCAATATCTTTATTTTTAACAAAGTTATGACATTTTTACTAAGTAAAGAATGGGGTTTATAAATAGCCTGTGCAACAACCTTTACGTCTTCATCCGGGTACCGACTTCCTGTCTCGTTGTCTAAACACATTCCAGAATCAGAATTTGATCTAAAGTTTGCTCGTTGTCTTTTTCTCATTTCTGTCGCTAGGCGGCGGGCTTCACTTCTATCACTGAAAACACGAAAATCGCAGCGAAGATGGATGACAAAAGTTGTGAGCACGTAACTAGATCACAGTTACCTGGGACCAGGGGACACGACCACGGACTATTTCATAAGGTATTTCAGACTAAGTTAATTCAGTTATCATGTGAGTTCTATCATGGGTAATGCTATCGGATCGGGTCACTCGATAATGACTAGTCTAAAAGTGGCCAGAGTCAAAAACACAGTCACAAAGTGCACCGTTCGGTCATGCAGAGCACGTATGGTTATACACCCATAATGGATAACCGTGTTATGTTTTGTACGTGTTCTAATAAAGATGCCTGGAAATAGAACGTGTCTGAACAGACTAATTTAGCTGCAAAAATTGTAGCGTTTTGCTGCGATTTTGAGGTTTTTTTCGTCTGTTTTGGCGACTTTTGATGTGGGTTAAACACCAAAAATTTAAAAAGTCGCCAAAAACAGACGAAAAAATCCTCAAAATCGCAGCAAAACTCTACAATTATTGTAGCTAGTATTAGTTCTGTTTGAAGGGACGACTTTACCGTATGCAAGCAGGATCGAACTATAGTGTTGTATTTGACTTGAAAGAGTGCCAAATACACCAACCGTGTACAGTACAAGGTTGTTTTATTTGTCATTGTACACATACCTTCACCTTTGTTCATGCGGACATATATACCACGCCCTGGGGGTGGTATACCAAGAGGTTTTTGACCAGTGAACGAAATATGTATGCACGAACGATAGCGAGTCAAAACCGAGTGGTATACCTTCCCCAGGGGGTGGTTTATCGCTTATATATTATACTAGTATATTGAAAATATCGGAAACACGATAAGAACTAACGTTTTGTCGTTTCATATGCGACCTGGTGACTAATTTGCATAACAATATTTAACACTGCTTTCAAGACAGCTGATCTTGGCCTCAACCATGACGTGAACGTCGTGCAGCGACTGCATTTATTTTATCTGCTAGTCGTTTCTTGGGAAAATCTGTACATTGATCGGTTCATTGAAAGTGCACAGTGATGAATAAACAACCTGTATGACTCAAGGTATAAACATGAAGTGGTTTATTGAATACAGCATGCTTCGATCGACTTCGCGACTCGGTGAAGTGAGACGATGAAATGTTGAATGGTATTTGTGTAACACATAACAATAGTTTTGTTCTGAATATACCACGGAGAGTGAAAGTTTTTGTAACGAATTAATGAGTCAAGGCAATGATGACCTTAAGATATACCCGTATCTGTCATCATCCTAACACATATGTTGTATTGGAATTTGCCTATGCCAAGGGGAAGACTCATATTTAAGATTGAATATAACATAATATAATCAAGTCATGTGACAAAGTTTCCCGCCACGTATTAAGTATGACATCACAGATAGGAATCCTATTCAGATTTCCAATATCACATTGCATTATAATTCTATGCTACCTCACTTTGACTTGAGAGCTAGCAGCAGAACATCGTGGTCTAAGCTTGTGCTATTTGGAGACAATGTGGTTGGTCCTTTGCTCCGATTGATTAAACTTTCAGACCTTGAAAGTTGAACTCGAGAGAGAACATTGAGACGGCTAACGTTACAATCATTTGTGGAAACCATGGACCGAGACTGACAAGCAACATCTGGAAAAAACAGTGGACAAACCTGTCATCGCCTCATCCATCAACGCGACCTTGTGTTTGGAATCGTCTACTGAACTGTCGTGTGATATAGCTAATTGTAACGTGAACTATATGCGGGCTTTGTTTAGTATCTCAATGCAGTCAATTCGAAGATCCTTAGTAATTGTCAAATGTTTGTATAGGAAATTAAAGTACGAACAGAGAGTTGATATCTGCCAAATAGTTTGTGTGTGAGTCATTTTTAGCACAACTGAACTGAGGTTCAGTAGTGCTATAGGGATCGCCCGGCGTCTGTCTGTCTGTGTGTCTGTGTGTGTGTGTGTGTGTGTGTGTGTGTGTGTGTGTGTGTGTGTGTGTGTGTGTGTGTGTGTGTGTGTAAACAACTTAAAGTAAAAAACTGCTCAACCGATTGCCATGATATTTGGTGGGTCCATTACCTTGGGTGTCTAGTTGGGAAATTGTTCAAATCAAAAGGATCGCATGACAGGTGTGTGATTTGTGTCAAAAAATGTGATTTTTGGTAAAAAAACTTAAACTCAGAAACTACTAGGCAGATTGGTGCGAAATTTGGTGGGAACATTCTTAAGGGGGTGTAAAGTAAGATTTGTTCATGACATGATGATTCCATCAGTGATATGCAAATTAGGGCTTTTGGTTAAAAATCTATAATTCCAAAACTAGTGAGCAGATTGGGCTGAAATTTAATGGGAATGCATCTAGGGATGTATGGACGAAGAAATATTAAGCATACAATGATTCCATGAGTGATATGCAAATTAGGTGTAAGAATGTTCATTTTTGGTCAAAAACGTATATCTCAAAAAGTATTTGGTCAATGAGTCTGAAACTTGGTGAGATGTTTCTGAAACTGTTATTCTGCAGATTTTCTTCAAAACATTTTGACAAAATTGGCCCTAGCGACCATGACCATGCCCTTTAGCAACAACGAAATGGCAGTATATTTTGGTCAAATAACAACATCATCTGGTAGGCAAGTGAGTAAACATTCAAAAAATTTATGCAAATGCCCTAGCAACCATGACCACAACCATAGCAACAGCCAAACGGTCGTGTATTTCACAAAGATAACAACAGGGATTAATAGACAATTGAATAAACATTCAAAAAATGTATGTAAATTTGCCTAGCAACAAGACCATACCCATAGCAACAGCCAAATAATCACGTATTTTGCAAAGATAACAACAGGAATAGAAAGACAAATGAATAAACATTCAAAATATGTATGCAAATGTGCCTAGCAACAAGACCACTCCCATAGCAACAGCCAAATGATCACATATATTGCAAAGATAACAATGGGGATTAATAGACAATTGAATAAACATTCAAGAAATGTATGTAAATATGCCTAGAAACAAGACCACGCCCATAGCAACAGCCAAATGATCACGTATATTGCAAAGATAATATCAGGAATTCATACACAAGTGAACAAAAACATACAAAAATGTATGCAAATATATCTAACAACATGACCACGCCCATAGCAACAGCCAAATGATAGCATATATCGTAAAGATAGCAACATGGTTGGATAGGCAACTGGATAGTCATTCAACAAATGAACAATTCTTGTTAGCATGGACTACCATATGGATAAACATTTTTAAAAACTGTACAGTTGTGCTACAACGCTATTGGCGGTATTTTTTTCTGACTTTTAATATATTTTCATAATATTTTCCTTATTTTATGAGAGTAAAGCCCACAGGTGCCTGTGGTAACCACAAGTAAATTGTTGTGTACACAATTGGCAAACTACAAAATAAAATGTATTATATTTGTTTTATTTTATTACAGTGTCAGGAGTTAATGGAGGAGTTGGGATGCAGTGTTTTTGTCATCATATCAGAAGATGGAGTATCATCTAAATACATGGGAAGTGAAGATTTTGTGAGAGAGTTTCAAACTACAGGACTCAAAGTCAAACCACAGGATAGTCATGTGAGAGAAGTTATTGAAAGAGAAAGATACAGTGTAAGTGCAAATATAAATACTTATGATGAACATCTCAAACCAAGCAATGGTGATGGCACTTTGAGGAGCACATCATATCAACACAGTTGGAGTTTTGGAGAGTATCCAAGAAGAGGAGTTGAAATAAAGAGAGAATATCTAACAGATGATGAAGAATGGAATGATATTGTTATCAAAACTGTTTTCAATGATGTAATTATAAAGAATGAAAATATGAGAGATGATGCAGAAAGACATTGTGTTGCCATGAGAGATGATGCAGAAAGACATTGTGTTGCCATGAGAGATGATGTAGAAAGACATTGTGTTGCCATGGGATGGAAAGGAGAACAAATTAGAAACTGTGCTGACATGGGAACAGTGTCAAATGAGAGGAATCATGTTGCCATAACTGATGGGGAAAGGAACAATATTTCCATGACGGCTGCTGAAGAAGGGAACTGTGTTACCATGGAAACAATTTCAAATGATGGAGGAAGGAATCTTTCTACTATACATGATGAAGAAATGAAACATATTTCTATGGCAACTATGGATGGAGGGAACTATATTGCCATGGAAAATATTTCAAATACTCAACAGCGCGAAGCTGCACTGATAAAGATTGAGAGCGAGAGAGAAAATGATGGAAAAATAGTTTCATGTTTTACTGGACTGATAAAGACACAGGATGAACATGACAGTGCAGTAGGTACAGATTGTGATGTTTCAGATAAAAGTCAGTATTCTGAACGTGGAAGAAGATTGTCTGAGGGGCAATATGAGGGGGACACAGAGAAAGATGAAGGCGGTGTGGAGGGGGGTGAAGAGGAAGAATTTGAGCAGAGGAGGGAGGAAGAGGGGACAGAGGAAAAGATTGTATGTTGTCAGAACAAGCAAAATATTGATGGTTCAGAAATGTACAATGGACATGAACTCAGAGAATGCACATTTCAATCAGAGGAACAAGATGGTGCATCAACTGTGACCTCTAGGTCAGAGGTCAACAAAGAAAGTTCAAATGTGTTTATGTTAGGGTCAAAGTTTAATAAAGCATTAAAGAGGTTAAATGCAGTGTCAGCAGGCAATGAAGAAACATCAAAGGTGCTGAAATCCAGGTCAAAGGTCAGGGAAGGAATGTCAAAGGTCAGGAAATCAAGGTCAAATGGAAAGAAAGAAACGAACTCTGGTTCAAAGGTCACCAAAGATAGGTCGGCAGTCGTTAAATATGTACGACTGAAAGAAGGAGATGATGTTGAGATATTTAGGGAGAAAATACGACAGGCAATGAGAAATGAAATCAGTGATAAGTTATTTTCATGTGAAAAGTGTGGACAGGCAGTCAAGGAGGAACATTTATTAGAGATGCACAAACTTCAGGGCTGTAGAGAGCAACGATGCAGATATTGTGGTGTGGTCTTGCTGTATAATGCGTTAAAAGAACACAAAATTCAATACCATGTGACAAAGTTGGCTCTGTGGAGGTGTAAATTGTGCGATGAAGAGTTCATCAATCGAGATTTTCTTTTGCGGCAGCATGCACATGTACATAGAGATCTACATCGCATCACGTGTGAAATCTGCAACAAAACATTTAGTCGGAAAGATTGCCTGACAATTCACATGAAGACTGTGCATGCTGAGAAAAAGTTCCCGTGTGAAATATGTAATATGAAATTTACTTGCGAAAGGTACTTAGTAAAACACGCTAGCATCCACAGTGAATATAAAGACGAATGTAAGATTTGCGGCAAGCGGTTCTCAAATAAAGGAGCGTTGAAATCTCATATTGGAACGCACATGAAAGTTAAGTGCGCAGACTGCGGTAAAGAGTTAACGCGAACGAATTACCAAAGACACGCAAATATGCATAGTACGAATCCCACGCCGTATCCGTGTACTGAATGTGGTAAAGTATTCCTTATGAAAAATACTCTTAATTACCATTACAAAAAAATACATAAACAAATTAAGTACTTGTGTGACCTTTGTGGGAAGAACTTTTCCAATATGGCGACGTTAAAAATGCATCGAACATCACACAATCCTGTGTACTCGTTCTCGTGTGAATTATGCGACAAACGTTTCACAACAAAGGATTATTTGAGACGTCACATGAAGACGCACTCGTCAGAGAAACCTTTCCAATGCGAGATTTGTGGGTATAGATGTAAACTGAAAGGAAATTTAAATAAACATATGAAATTGCATCAAAGGTCAGAGGTCACAAAGGTCAAAGGTCACAACCCTTGATGGAATATAAGACAAACACAAGAATGCATCAAAGGTCAGAGGTCGTAACCCTTGATGGAATATAAGACAAACAAGAATACATCAAAGGTCAGAGGTCACAACCCTTGAAGCAATATACGACAAAGACAAGAATGCATCAAAGGTCAGAGGTCACGACCCAGAACATTTGACCCAACATGAGGATACATATAAAGCACACTAGAGTGCATCAGAGGTCAGAGTGAGGATACATAGACGCTTTGGAGTGCACCAAAGGTCAGAGGTCACAACCTTGACACAATATGAGGATACAATTCCCCCACCCCCACCTTGCATGACACTACTGATTAGACATACACCATGGTGGAAGGGAACTGCTCTTATGGGCCCATACATATCAATGTACAAATCACAGCAATAATGAATTTCTTCTAGTAAAAAGAACAACTAAGTTTTAGTTTACAGTTTTCCTCACTTTTAATACATAAATATACAACCCCTCAAAACAACACAATTTTATAAAGTACAAATAAAAACTTTGTACTGCACCAAAATACTTGGATAAATAAAGTCCCCAGGTGTTCTTCAGGGATGTTAAGTCACACGTTGTTGAAATGTGTGACTTCATAATATTGTCCCAGACAGGTGATGAAGTGGACATTGGTTTTTTGTGTTTTTTTGGTCTTTTTTTTTTTTGGTCTTTTATTAATAATTGACTCCAGTGGGTAAATGATAACAATGTCTTACTTGCAAATCAATACATGTCAAATGAAAAAAAAAAGATGCAGGAACAAGTGTTAAATAAGATTTAACAGTCTCTCAAACGCCTCCAACTTTCTTACATTTGCATTCATTTCTTTCTCAATTTTATTTTTAATATATATATATATTATTAATTGACACCTAATCAAGTACTTTAAAAACTATGTCCACTATAAAAAATAAAATTAAAGTGGACATTGTTTTTAAAGTACTTGGTTAGGTGTCAATTAATAAAAATATAATGATATATTATTAAATTTAGATCCACAGTTAAAATTGAAGTATACAGATATTCTTTTCTATTTTAACACTCATTAACATTAAATGTTTAAAATTTATTGCTATAAAGTTTACCAAATAAAATATTATGATTCACCAGGGTTATAGTGAGTCAATTTGCCCAAACACACAAAGTGGAGACACAAGTGAAACAAACACGAATATTAACAGAATTTTTTTATCGAATTTGGCAGAAAACGTTGTCATAGAAACACTAGTACGCTATGATGACGGCATCAATAATCGTATGATGAAAAACTAGTATGTTTGCAAAAAAAGTACGGAAAAACAATTAAAAATGTCAGTTTATTTGTCATTGTTTTGGCGGGAAAGTAGCTTTATATCGGTTGCACAAAAATTGGCGGGAAAACCCTGAGTATATCAAAAGTTACAAAAACAAAAAGTCCGTTCATAGAAAATGGCGGGAATACACACAAACAAACCGTGACATTGTCATATATAAAAATATCCAACAGAACAAACAATATATGCCAAAAGTTTCACGAAAAACGCACAAAAATGTCCACACTTTTTGGCGGGAAACATGAAGTAGTCTCTTACGTCGATTGTCCTGTACAGTCAATGATCTGTACAACATCTATGAGTACTGGTGATTCGACATACCACGATTTCGGCATTTGTACGTCGATAAAAGAAATCTTCTGAGCTATTGGCAAAGCAAATTCCATCGCTCTGTTTGGTTCGAACGACGACATACTCATGTAAAATAAAGTCTCGGAGACCTCCAGCTTCTCAATTTGTTTAAAATCAACATTGAATAAAATCACAGCAGAAATTTCACGATCTCTGAACACTGTGTTCAATGTTGACAAAGCGTTGTTGTCATTGAGCACGATGGCAGATACACTGGTGCCTTCTCTGTTAGCCTTATTCAGTTGTTTTTCGATTCCAGGTCTCGTCATCTCCATCAGTGTAACTTTACCCTCCGTATTCTCAAACAAAACTTTACTGGTGTTTCCAGCGTCTTCCAGAGTTTCCTAGATTAAAAACGAAGAAGGAATAAATAATAAATATTGTATATTATAATGACTTATTAAAGTTTAACCTTTTAAAGCTGTTACTGGAATGTTTTTGTTTTTGTTTTTTTGTTTTTTTGTTTGTTTGTTTATTTGTTTGTTTTTGTTTAAAACAATGCTTTATGTACAATAACTCGTAACATCGTACACCACAGAATTGCTTAACATATGAATAAAACATTTTTCTAGCTGTATACACGTACATGCATGTGATAAATAAAATCTAATTTATTTTGGGGTCCGCACCCCAAAATCAGCGCCCTCAACAGCGATCACAACCTGTTTCTCTATTGGTTAACATGTATGGTGTCTTATTGGTATTTTAATAATTTTCAGCGAATATATTGTTGTCTGAAAAAATAATACCCCAGTTTTAGCTAGTGCAGCTGTAAGAATTACAAAGCCCCATGGTGCATTGCGGTGTATGATTAAAAAAACCCGGTATTCTAGTTACAACTAGTACAGTTTAAGAACGTCACAAAAATGTGTGACTATTACATCTCGGATGTATTAGCACGTCTGTGCTACTTTTTAAACCGAGTATAAATAAAATAATAATAATAAATAATAATAATTCAAAACCTAGCTTTTGCTCAAGATTTCGTTCAAGATTTGTACGACGTGTACGCGTATTCACCACATCACCCCCCCCCCCCACCTCAGATTTTAATCAGATTGATAAATTGGTAAGATTAGCTTTAAGTACCTTGATCGTTAGGTCTGCAGTAGCTCCCATACGCAGCAATCGAAATAGAATTTCATAATATGTTGTCTTTGCTGTAGGATGATTCTAAAGATAGAGACATAATTAAATATGTGAACATGCACAGACAGTGTATGAAGAATACGTTTATTCTTAGCATATTCTCGGTTACCCAGCCTCTTGCCGTTGAAGGCATAGCCCTCAACGGCAAGATGCTGGGTAACCGAGACTATTCTTATCACCCACATACTTCCATACTTGCAGCAATATTATTCGACAGTTCGAGTTCGTATCCATCGCTGGCATGGTATACATTCTTAATCCTAGCAAAAGTACGCCCTCTGTATTACATACTAGGAAATTGTGGGAAAAATGTCAGGGGAACGATGATTGAAATAACTACATATTTGACGTCAGACTATTACAAATAATGTGCAGAGAATGAGAAGTTTAAATCTCTTGAATAAGTCATCAAAATGCAGATAAATTACATGAGATGTCACTTAGAAGTAAGAACACGTGTCAGGTAAAATATGATAAGTTTTACAGTTTACCTTGCAATAGTCTTCAACAAGCTTCAAGGGAGTTCTTCCGTTCTGTAACCAAAAAAGCAAATCTAGTCTTTTCTTTCCGATTTAGAAATTCGGATTTGTGGAATCTGTCCAATGTACGATTTTGTCACAAATGTAATGCGATCGATGATGCTAAGAATTATACCGAGCCAGGTTCAACAAAAAATATGGAATATATACTCTGGTCGTTCTACGTCACTACAACGCTTGTCTGTCATTGGTTCTACTGTGTTTGAGTCAAAACGTTCAAAATTACAATTATATTATTTTCCCAGATTTTTCTTTGATATTACTGGCACTGGTATAATTATTTTATTCTCCAATATTTTTCTTCATTCATTGAGCCGGAAAATACTTCTGATCCAAGGGTTGTTATTACTCGTCTAGCGACTCGTAATGATAAAGGCCCCTTAGGTCACTCGAAAAGTGAAAGTATCACGGTGAATTTTACCTTATCTTTGATATCAATGTTGATATCTTGTCCAGACCCCACGTATCCTAGTAAAGTATGTGCAACGTCTGTGTAACCACTGTCCAAGCAGTGGTGTAAGCTAGTTTTGTTTAACTGAAAGTAAATAAATTAATAGAGACAAATGGGTGAATGTGACAAATAAATATATATTTCAATAGCCCCATCCCTCTACCAAAGAGTAGAAAAAATAAAATAATAATAATAATAAAAATAACAACAAAAACAACAACATCATCATCATCATCATCATCATCATCATCATCATCATCATCATCATCATCATCAACAACAACAACAACAACAACAACAACAACAACAACAACAACATACTATTGTAGGCTTTAGCGCAATCTGATTAATATTTGATACAGGAATACAGTTTGGTTGCTTTTATTGTAATGGCGGTCACTTCCGATCGGAACAACAAAATCGAAAACAAATGAGAATAAACTAGGAAAAAGAGGTATAAATAAAGCTATCGAGGAGTATGACTGATCGGCCAAGACTATACCCTCCCCCTCCCCCCAATCAGTATATTTGGTTCATTTTTATCATCAATTAATTGGTTTCAAACCACGGAATTTGATTTGATTTGAATTCATTAGGTAAAAAATAGGAATCACCACAAAAAAGGTCAGAATGAAGCAAACAACCCCCTCAAACAAAGGCAACAAAACAAACAAACAAACAAACAAACAAACAAACAAATAAACAAACAAACAAACAAACAAACAAAAAACAAGACACAACATCGGGATTCTAATAATAATTGCAGTTACAACCACTGTTACGAATAATACTAGTGCATAACTAACTTCGAACTTCTAAGCTGGCACAGAAAATACATTTATGTCGTATACAGTACAAAAATTTAAAGAAACTATGAACAACACAAATCTAATTATTGCACTTGGTAAATATATCAAATTAAGAAATATACACAGAGACCACCACCTACAAAATAATTGTAATAATACATAATAAAATATACATCTCCATAAATCTGTCTAATTACCATACATTATTTTTCTCTTTCTTTTCAATGAATAACTTTTGTAGTTCATTAGTTTTATTATGTTATGTAATGCTTCTTTTAGATAGTTTATTAGTTTTGTTATTATTTTCCTTTTCTGTTTTGTACCATTAACAACTCCCCAGGGTTTTGTTAAGTGTACTAAAATAAACGATAAACGATATAGTAATAAGTGTCCTCTTACGTCATCCTGGGCGTTGACGTCAGCACCTTGTTCGAGTAAGTAATCAACAACTTTCAAACAACCATGATACGAAGCTTTGATCAAGGCAGTCGATTTCTTCTGTAAAAATAAAAATTATGTAAATTATTTTGGTAACTGACCTCATTTAACCTTTGGTTAGGGTCATGTGTGACGGAAAATGCTAAATTTATACACGTAATATTATATATTTGCAGACAAATATCAAAGTGAGCAAACTTTGAATACTTCATACGCGGGGTCATACTACCCTAGATTATTTTTGAAGTAACCTTGAAGCGCCGTCGTTTCTAATTTCTGTCGCCTGGTGGCGGGCTTCAATCCCATCACGGAGATCACAACCCTTTAGCAGGGAAGATGGACGGCAACGGACGTCGCTACGGTCGTGAACAAGTCACTAGATCACAGTTACCTGGGACCAGTGGAGAGGATATGTGTCACGAACTGTTTCAGAAGGTATTTCAGACATTATTTTTTCAGTGAGCCTGCGATTTTTGTCAGGGAGCACGCCTGCATTTCACTCAGTGCCATATACAACCGGGAGTCGCATAGGCTAGAGGCCCAGGGAGACTACATCTCAACGAGGGAATTAACTTTAAAAGTACCGTTACCGTTACCGATCGATGCGAGGGTACGTACGCGTACCGTCTATGGAGAAGTATATATGCTTATAATTTTGAGACACGGGAACGGAGAACAGAAAAAGGTCATACGGTGACATCGCGCTTCCGTTCCACTCAGACAGTCTGACTGCCAGTTGCAACAATTGCAAATATTGTTTACTATTAGTATTTAGTATTATCGTCTGGCTCGATAGCTTATCGACTGGCCAGACAAATATCTTCTTAATATCTTGCTACAGTTTACCCTTTATGACTCAACAAAAATCTTGTCAACATTACAACATCTATGTTGTCTGGCGCCTCAAATATTATTGCAAAAGTATAGCTTATCGTCTGGCTAGTATAAAAACCATTGGCAAATCACATCGTCTGACACACAAAAATAGAAGTACAGTTGACAAATATCTCCTTAATATCTTGCTACAGTTTACCCTTTATGACTCAACAAAAATCTTGTCAACATTACTACATCTATGTTGTCTGGCGCCCCAAATATTATTGCAAAAGTACAGCTTATCGTCTGGCTAGTATAAAAAAAAACATTGGCAAATCACATCGTCTGACACACAAAAATAGAAGTACATTTGACACATTTTAATTCATTGACCTTCCTGGTAATATGTACATTGTTGCAAATATATGATTTGGCGAGGCTTTGCTAAGATTTTGGTAGTCAAGACAGAGGAAATGTTGCAATGGTGTTTGAAATGATTTTGTCACCTTGACGCCAATGGAAAATTTGTAAGAATTTACGTCAAGCCAGATAATAAAATGAAACGTTGTAGTCGTAATGTTAGGGTGAGATCAATAGTTCAATGTAGGATAAAAAACCGAATTCTTTTACTTAGCCTGCAGAACCGGGCTTAGAACAAATAATTGTGTGGTTCTGATTGCGCTCAAATTTAGAACAGGTGGGGTAGGTAGTTTTTTTATTTTATTTTATTACCTTTTTTTCATGTGAGTGTCTTGTTCAGGTTTTCCATTGTTTTCAAAATGGTCTCTGTGTTATTTATTTCTTCGTACAGCCATTGCAGATTGGAAGAACAGTTTTATATTGTGTTTTTAAGTTGATGTCAGTTTCCTCATCCACTATTTCGTGCAAGACTTCACAATTTTATTATTTTTTTTATCTGATACCTTAAAAAAATAAGGGTCAGCAGTGAAAAACTAGGTGGGGTTGGTTAACAGGAACCAGACAATTTGTTTAGGCCTTAGTAATAATTTTGTAGTGCCAGACAATAAAATGTAGCACTGCTGGTAAGATTTTTGTTACCAAATGATAAAATGTAGCAGTGTTAGTGAGATATTTGTTGCCAGATGATAAAATGTAGCAATCTTAGCAAGATTTTTGTTGCCAGATGATAAAATGTAGCAATGTTAGTAAGATTTTTGTTGCCAGATGATAAAATGTAGCAATGTTAGTAAGATTTTTGTTGCCAGATGATAAAATGTAGCAATGTTAGTAAGATTTTTGTTGCCAGATAATAAAATGTAGCAATGTTAGTAAGATTTTTGTTGCCAGATGATAAAATGAACCAGTTTTAATAATATTTTTGTCTAGCCAGATGATGAAATGTTGCAGTGGGTTAAAATTTTTGTAGAAAGTTGTTGTACAGCCATCCATAGTGTTGTAGAGCCAGATAATGAAATGACTAACAATGGAATAACATTTTTGTCAAGACTGGTGATAAAATCCAGCAGTGTTAACACACCTCCGTGTTTCAAGTTTACAGGGCTAAAGCTGCTGTTTTTTTTACTACTTTATGATGTCAAGTTTAGAATAACTCAAAAGACTATTTCATAAGTGTAAATTATTGGATATTGCGATTTTCACTCTATTATAAAGTTCACTGTAGCCAGACAAGCAATGACGTAACATTACAAATGATAAAGTTCTGTTTGGAACACATAAATCCTGATATAAGTTTCATTCAGTACATGTCTAAAGTCCATATTTGATAAGAATGTGGGTGAATGACTCTACTACCCTGGGGAGGAGGGGGGGGGGGCACTACTCCCCTATTTCAGGGCTTCTAATTAACAGTAGTCCTGTGTCCACAGACCACCAATTCTTGTCCTGTGCTATTATAATTTGCAGCTGGTAGCCCACTCAGGCTACAGGCTACCACTGATTATGTGACGATTTAAAGGATGGAAGATTTTGGCACATGAATGTATTTTAATAACACACATATTGTCAATTGAGAAACTCTGTTTTCAATTCAGGAATATGGGACTACGGGTCACCATCCTTGGGCTACCAATTTTCTAAAATTGGTAGCCCACTAGGATTACTGAAGAAAAAAATTAATTTCGAGCCCAGTTATTTGACTATATAGTATGTGTATATGTGCTGCCCTTTGTGATGCATTTTTTAGCTCTTTATCTAAAATGGGATCTGTTTTTTTTGGAGCTGAAGTATCTAATATGGGTCCTCTTCACATTACTTATTTTCAAGTTTGCTTGGTCGAAAATTTGGTAAATTGTCTACCATAACTGTTATTAAGTGCCCCCAAATAGGTGTCTGTGGTAATCACAATGAAATTGTTCTGTACACAAACCACTAAGTGAAACGTGTTTTGATCATGTGACTGTCACGTGACTGGAATACATATAGAATATAATTATTTATTTGTTCTATTACAGTGTCAGGAGTTGATGGAGGAGTTGGGATGCAGTGTTTTTGTCATCACATCAGAAGATGGAGTATCATCTAAATACATGGGAAGTGAAGATTTTGTGAGAGAGTTTCAAACTACAGGACTCAAAGTCAAACCACAGGATAGCCTGAAAGAGATTATCGCAACAGAGAAATATGATGTGATGCAATGTACGGATGATGAAATACTGAAACCAAAAGATGGTGATGTCACTTTTAAGAAACCACTTTGGAGTTTTGGAGAGACTCAACGAACTGGAGTTGAAATAAAAACAGAATATATGAATGCTTTTGAAGAAACAACTGATGTAACTATGGAAACGGTTTCAAATGATGAAAGGAGGAAAGGTGTGAGAGATGATAAGGAAAGGAATCCTGTTGCTATGACAGCGAGAGAAGAAAGAAATAGGAACCATAATGATACAGCAATTGTTACAAATGATGAAGGAAGTTATGTTGCCAGGGAAACTGCCGCATATACTTCAGGAGATATTACTGAAAGGTTTAGAGCTTCACTGTTAAATGCAGATGCAGAAAGTGATGGAAAGACATGTTTTACTGGACTGATGAAGACACAGGATGAACAGGACATCGACAGTGCAGTAGGTACAGATTGTGATGTTTCAGATAGAAGTCATTATTCCGAAAGTGGAAAGATTGGGAAGAAATTGTCTGAGGGGCAGTATGAGGAAGAAGAAGAGGAGGAAGAAGATGATGAGGAAGAAGATGATGATGAGGGGGAGGAGGAGGAAGAAGCTGATGATGATGAGGAGGAAGATGATGGTGAGGAGGAGGAAGAGGAAGATGATGAGGAGGGGGAGGAAGAGGAGGAAAGAAAATTGACTGATGAGGAAAGGTTTAATGTTCATGATTCCAAAAGACGGAAGACATGTGAACAGCAAGTAGAGGACAAATCTGAATCACAGGAAGAAGAGACTGCATCTACCATGACCTCTAGGTCAAAGGTCAACAGGAGTGAAAGGTTAAAGGTGTTAAGACTTGGATCGAAATTCACCAGTGAAGCATTAAGAGTCTTAAAGTCAGGGTTAGAAGTCAATGAAGAAACAACCAAGGTGCTAAAATCTGGGTCAAAGGTCAAGAAAGAAATGTCAAAGGTATTGAAATTAAAATCAAAGGTCAAAAAAGAAACATCAAAAATACGGAAATCAAGTTCAAAGGTCCCTAAAGATAAATCTAAAATGGTTCGAAGGTCGACATTTGTGAAAGGAGTGAGACTGATGTCGGGAGATGATGTGGAGAAATTCAAGGAGAAAGTGCGAACTGCAATGAGAGAAGACGATGCTGAGAAGTTGTTTTCATGTGAAAGATGTGGACTGTCGTTCAAAGACCAACATTTGTCAGAGCTGCACAAACTCCATGATACGTGTAAAGAAAAAAAATGCAGATACTGTGGTATTCATTTGATATATAACTCGCTAAGAGAACATAAAGTTAATAACCATATTGCAAAATTAAAACTCTGGAAATGTAAGCTATGCAGTAAAGAATTCCTGAAAAGAGATACACTCGTGACAAAACACGCACTTACACACGGATGTGTAGATCGTGTCACGTGTGAAATCTGCAACAAAACGTTTCTACGAAAAGATTCCCTAAAACAACACATGAAGACAGTCCATATCGACAAGAAAGTACAGTGTGGTATTTGTAATCATAAATTTTCTGAGAAGTACCTGCCAATGCATATGACCGTGCATAGCGACGATAAGTTAGCATGCGAGATTTGCGGAACTCGCGTTTCTAATAGAATAACCTTGAGAACGCATATGGAGTCGCATATGAAGTGGCGTTACAACTGCACAGACTGCGGTAAACAGTTTACAAAGAAACACGATTTGCAAATACATGCAAATAGACATAGTGCTAATCCGGAACTTTATCCGTGTACAGAATGTGGAAGAGTTTTCCTGCTGAAACAGGGTCTGAGGAAACACTATAATAATGTTCATAATAGACAGCTCTTCCTCTGTGACATTTGCGGAAAGAGACTTTGCAACAAACACTCGTTAAAAATGCACCAGTCCTCCCATAATCCTGTTAAGTCATGCTGGTGTGAACTCTGCAAGAAAGGATTCACGTCCAAGGAGTATTTGAAACAACACATGAAGACCCACTCATCTGAGAAACCTTTCCAATGTGAGGTGTGTGGGTATAGATGTAAACTGAAAGGAAATATGAACAAACATATGAGGGTGCACCAAAGGTCAGAGGTCACAGCTATTAAGACAAATGTGAGATGTGAAGCTACCAATGTATAAACTGAAGGAATAGGAATAAATGCAAGAGTGCATTTAAAGTCAAAGGTTAAAGGTCATGACCCTTCATCCATCTTGTTTGGCACATCAGAGCAGTCAGTTTATTACACGCATGCCTGGTTTCCATAGTGACTATGATCTGCATTGTATGAGTTCACATTGATAATATATCTATCTACGTACAGTGTATTGAGTTGTTTGTACCTAAATCATTCTGTGTAAATTTAGCATTGACTGATGTAGTATATGCATATTTTGATGACCTTGTGTCATGGATGGATGTTGATTGTTGCTATGGGTTACTGCTATCAGCTGTTCCTGTTGGTTGTTGTGGATTCATTGCTATGGGTTACTGCTATCAGCTGCTGATGTTGGTTGTGGATTGTTGCTATGGGTTGCTGCTATCAGCTGTTGCTACTGGCTGGTATGGCTATCAACTTGCTATTGGTTGATGTGGGTTGCTGCTACTCAATGTTGCAATCAGCTGTTGCTATTGGTTGTTGGTTTTTGCATTCAGCTGTTGCTATTGGTTGTTGGTTTTTTGCAATCAGCTGTTGTCATTGGTTGTGGTTTTTGCAATCAGCTGTTGCTATTGGTTGTTGGTTTTTGCAATCAGCTGTTGTCATTGGTTATTTGTTATTGCTAACAGCCGTTGCTATGCATCATGCTGTCTAGCTTTTGCTAGTGGTTGTTATGTGATGTTGGTATGGGTCATGCTATCGGCTTTTGCTATTGGTTTGTTGTGGGTTGTTGCTATGGGTAATGCTATCGGCTTTTGCTATTGGTTGTGGGTTGCTATGGGTCATGCTATCGGCTTTTGCTATTGTTGTAGGTTTTTGTATGAATTAAACTCGTCGTTACAAATCTTGGTTTGTTGTGATTGTTCAAAATGAGTGTTTGTGATGTCTTGACTACGCTTTGGATATAGAAGTAACTATTGGTTTCCCTCAGAGTGAAAAGCTATACTAGCTGTAATAGGGAACTTGCAAATCCGCCATCTTGAATATCCTGAATGTTGCATCATGGGAAATATGATAATAAATATGAAACAATCAGTAAACAGTTGTGTTACATTGTTTGTGACTACAGAGACAGTGTAGTCATGGTTACCCTGACCATTGTAGGAGGTTTATTCTATTAATAGCTCCAGATTAGGTATTACGATAAACACAGATAATCCCATAGTCATTTCAGTCTGAGAATACTCAGTTTGGATTGCAAGTTCCCTCTTAGAGCATTGTGGGTATTTGTTATACTAAAGGAGGTGAAATACTAATTTAATCCATGCCCAAATATTGTTGAAAGTAACACTAGCTGCAACTGGATGTTTGAAAATGTTTGTTACGTACAATAACTTACTCGTAATAATCATAATAGTATTGCATCACCTGTGGGTAAACATATTTTTTGTAGCTATATATTATAGATGAATTCAAATTGATTTCCAAAACAGTGCCCCCAACGCTGAACACTGTTTGAATCTGTTTACTTCTCTACTTACAGGTAATAGTAACCACTAAGTACAACTGCTGACATCAGACCATTAATGAACAGAACCTGATACAAACAGGGAAATTGGATTGATAACACTTGGCACAGGATGTTGGAACAGCAGAGACTTGTATTACATTTCATGGTTTGATAAGATCAGTTTTATGGCCTCTGTATGTGTGCATGAAATGTCAGAGAAACTGAAAATTTGTTTGCTAATATGAACTGTTTAGTTTATTATGTAAAGTGGCCATAAAACTGTTGGAAGACAAGTCTTTGCTATTCCAACATGCTGAGTCAAATGTTATTAATCCAATTCATTTGTTGGTAACAGGTTCCATTTTGATATTGGCAGTTGTAACAGATGCAATGTCTTTTCATAAGTAATTGCCTAATATTAAGTGAATATATCTTTTGTTATTTGGTAGCTAGTGAATGTTAATGAGATGATACATGTATAACATACCTGGATACATGTATAACATACCTCGATACGAGTTTAACATACCTCGATACGTGTATAACATACTAGTACCTTGATACATGTATAACATACCTCGATACATGTATAACATACCTCGGTACGTGTATAACATACCCCGATACATGTATAACATACCCCGATACATGTATAACATACCTCGATACATGTATAACATAGCTCGATACGAGTATAACATACCTCGATATGTGTATAACATACCCCGATACATTTGTACATGTATAACATACTAGTACCTTGATACATGTATAACATACCTTGATACGTGTATAACATACCTCGATACGTGTATAACATACCCCGATACATGTATAACATACCTCGATACATGTATAACATACCTCGGTACGTGTATAACATACCCCGATACATGTATAACATACCCCGATACATGTATAACATACCTCGATACATGTATAACATACCTCGATACATGTATAACATACCTCGATACTAGTATAACATACCCCGATACATGTATAACATACCTCGATACATGTATAACATACCTCGATACATGTATAACATACCTCGATACGAGTATAACATACCTTGATATGTGTATAACATACCCCGATACATGTATAACATACTAGTACCTTGATACATGAATAACATACCTCGATACGAGTATAACATACCTCGGTACGTGTATAACATACCCCGATACATGTATAACATACCCCGATACATGTATAACATACTAGTACCTTGATACATGTATAACATACCTCGATACGAGTATAACATACCCCGATACATGTATAACATACCTCGATACATGTATAACATACCTCGATACGAGTATAACATACCTCATCCTTTGCATCTATATCAGCTTTCTCCTCTATGAGGACAGTGACTACAGATATAAGACCACGCTCTGATGCCATATGTAGAGGTGTCTGACCATACTACATTAAAATAAACAAAAACAAACAAATAACGTCCCTTAGGAAAATCAAACTGACAGTTGACAAAATTATTTGAAGCATTTTAACAAACATTGTACTTGGCCTTCACACATTCTATGCTACACACATCAGATAATATTGTGTCTGTTACACACACAAACATACATAACATGCATGCATGGAAGCAGGCATATATATCTACATACATACATACATACATACATACATTCATACATACATACATACAGTTTACATACATACATACATACATACATACACACATACATACATACATACATGCACACATACATACATACATACATACATACACACATGTATACATACACACACATACATACATACATACATGCACATACACACATACATACATACACACATACATACATGCACACACACATACACATACATACATACATACATACATACACACACATACATACATACATACATACATACATACATACATATATACATACATACATACATACATACATACATACATACATACATACATGCAATATAATAGTGCAGTTCTAATTCATATAAAGAAGTTTTTCCAACTTGTTATCTTGTATCTGATATAGCCATCTGTCTGTGTGAGTCGCTCAAGAAATGGCAGACAACCTCGTAACCATGGTTATATCATTGACCCCAGTGAAATGCTAAGAGCCATGTGTGACAGACACTGCATTACCCTTACAATATCTGTAATCCCATATCCTATCTGCAATCCCACACCCTACCTACACTCCCTTAGCCCATCTATAAAACCTTACCATATCCCTTACCCCACCTGCAACCCCTTACCTATCTGCAATCCCACACCGTACCTACACGCCCTTAGCCCATCTGTAACCCCTTACCATAACCCTTACCCCACCTGCAACCCCTTACCTATCTGCAATCCCACACCCTACCTACACTCCCTTAGCCCATCTATAATCCCTTACCAATATCCATTACCCCACCTGCAATCCCTTACCTATCTGCAATCCCACACCCTATCTGCAACCCCTTACCATATCTGAAATCCCTTACCCTATCTGCAGCATTAACTGAAGCACCAGCCTGTACAAGGACACGAACTGCATCTACATTATCAGTTGTCATCGTTCTTGTTGAGTCGTCATGATCAAAGTCTAGTTCAATGTCTTGATGGTCCTATAGATGGAATTGAAGTCAATCAATTAATTGATCAACAAAGTGACCAGTAAATCAATCAATCACTTAATCTATCAAATCTTATTGAAATCTGATTGAAGTTCAATTTCTTGAATGTACTTTATTTGACATCCATGTTGTTTACCCTTTGCATTCTCGTTTGTATTATATATCGGATGTCAATCAACTAACCATCAAACCAAACGATCAGCCAGTCTATCATATATATTATTTAACACGTTATCTATATTCAAATCAGATATACTGTTTAATGATTGGGTAATACTTAACTTACATTATCTATATTCAAATCAGATATACTGTTTAATGATTGGGTAATACTTAACTTACATTATCTATATTCAAATCAGGTATACTGTTTCATGATTGGATAATACTTACGTTGCCTATATTCAAATCAGATATACTGTTTAATGATTGGGTAATACTTAACTTACGTCATCTCTATTCGAATCAGGTATACTGTTTAATGATTGGATAATATTTAACTTACGTCATCATATGCATCATCATCGTCATCGTCATCATCAATATTCAAATCAGGTAAGCTGTACTCATTGTCATCGCTGTCTTTCTGTGAATGAGTGTTTTCTATGAGATGGTGAAGACATGTTTTCTTGAACTACGGAGACAAGAAAGAGAACTTGTCATTGTCACAAATCAGACCTTTATTCTTCTGCAACACATTGAAAACTGAAGGTGCGTCTTGGACGGTGTCGTAAACAGGCTGTATTTAAGACAAAACTTGTAAATAAGAAAAGTTAGTGCTGAAATTAGTTCTTAGGTAGGCGTAAATAATGAACCCTCACCAAGAAGCAGTGAATTACAATCGAGTAGACAGTCATATTCGGGTCAGAGGTCAAGTGGAGAAGTTGATAATTTTATCAAACGTCATTGCAATTAAAAACAGACGCGCTATTTTAAAACTAGAACGATTGTTTGATATTTAGAAGACACGGGAACAAAGGAAGGATAAAATTAAGCTGTTCAGTGTTCATTTCATTTTTGTAGGAAAAAATATAATCCCATATTTTCAAGATAATTGTGAAAATATACATACAGAGCTAGTAATGCATAATGGCCTACTTCAACTCACCTTGTCACACACTGTGACGTCAGATTTCTTCTCTAATAAAAGTTCTATGACGTCAAGATTACCTTTCTTTGAGGCTTTTAAAAGAGCTGTTTGTCCTCCCTATGGAAAAGATAAACAGTTTCTCAGATCATTATGATATAATGACACTACTGGATAATACAATGCAATTAATATACGAGACAAGATAATGCAATACAGTATAATACAATACAATATCATAAAGTGCAGTGCTGTACACGTGATATGATAGACTACTATATGTAGACGAGATCACATACAATGCGAAATAACAATACAACACAATATATCATTATTATGATATGATATGGTATGCGATATATGATGCGACACGATGCAATATAATGCAAAACAAAGCAGTACAATACAATGCAATGCACAGACCATTATGGTACAATTACACATCTAAAACTGCTCCACAACAGCACAGCACAGCGCAGCGAAATAAAACACAGCAGAGCACAATATTAACGCAATGCAACACAGTATAACACAATACAGCACAACATATTAAACATACGTCATCCGTATCATCAATGTCGGCACCGGCATCCAACAAAACACTGACGGTGTCTTCGTGGTCATTTTCAGCCGCCATGTGTAAAGGTGTTTCTCCAATCTGAAGTTGAAAGTAGAAGAGAAGTTGTAGAATATACCTGATTTGAAATGTTGACCAAAGCAACAAGAATGATTACAAATGATGTATTAACAACAACAACAACAACAACAACAACAATAAATAAACATAATAGAAATATGATGGGTAGAATGAAAAGGACGTGCTCTAACTTAGACTTGAAAAAATACGTGGCCATGGTCTTCCTTGGCATTCCTTCCCCAATGCCCTGAGGCTTAGTACAAGGGATGACAACAGCGCCCACAACGGTTGAGCTTTTGGTCTAGCTCTCACTCTATTGCATAGGGAATCGTATTATTGCTTATTTGTTGTTTTTCTAACGAAAATATCACACGAATCCTGGTACTACAAATGTATCAATACTCTCTCTACACTAGAAGAGTCTTCTTTCCATAAAGGTAGGGAAATTTATTCGTTGTTATATTAGCCTGTAGACAAGGAAAACAACAGTCTGAGAAATCCTACGGTCTGTTGGGTCACTGTTCTGTATATTGTAAAGATTTTAGAACATCTAGCTTTTTTCAATTATATAATTTTCTTTAGTACAGCTTCTGTGATTGGTTGGCTTTATCCTTACCCATGTTTTGAAATTGACATCTGCACCATTGTCTAGTAGTGCTTGAACAACATCCACGTGACCGCCACGTGACGCAAAGTAGATAGGAGTTTTGTCATTCTGAAAAAAATACAAGCATAGAATTATATTAGTTTACAGCAGTCTTTTATATTTGTGGAGAAAATATCACTATGTCTTACCAAAAAGTTGATAATTTAGTACAGATCGACAATAACATATTTGATGTAGTTAACTAAGAATATATTACGTTTTTAAAACTTGTATACGTCGCTGATCTGTGTCTATGATCGCTCTTGCCGACACTGAGCGTTGCCAAGAGCTATCATAGACACAGAGCAGTGACGTAAACAGGCTGTGTTGTCAAGACCTATCATAGACACAGATCGACTGATCACTAATTTAAAATTCAATCAATCAATCAATCATAAATTATTCAATCAATCGATCAATCAGTCAGTCAATCAATCAATCAGTCAATCAAATGATAACTGACTTATTAAACTTTTATATCGGGACAAACCACCATCATTAATATCTGTCATTTTGGAACGACAGTATACAGTTAATCGATTAGTGTTACTCTCATCATCCCCCGTTATTACTCCCATCACCCCCCATCATTTGTTACTCCCATCATGCATCATTGTTACTCCCATCATGCATCATTGTCTGGTAGAATAACTACAATTAGATACTCCAAATGTTAAATTATTACCTGCACAGTATTATCTATTGGTGTGTTTCTATGGCAACTCATATAAAAATGACTTACCGATGTATCATTTACATGAAATCCTTCCGCCAATAATGCATTCACTTCATTTACATTACCATTTTCAGCAGCGTAAAATAAATTCTAATATGTAAATTAATAGGGAAAATAAATGAATTTATAAACAAAATAAAAAGACATGCCAGCAAGGGCAATACCCCCCCCCCCCCCGCCGCCTGTACGTGCAATGATTTGGGTGATCGACCAAGATATTTTGAGCCGCAGGCATTCATTTGAGGTTTGTCGCTTCCTAAGAATACCTATTGTTCTCAATACCTGTGTTTATGGCTGTAAAGTTTATCATGTGCTATTGTCCTCAAGTGTTCCTCAGTTCACAAATGCCTTCAGGACATTTGGTGTACATTGACAGATTTGAAACACGTAGACCACAGTATATCTATGGAGTCTATTAAAGTTTAGTGTACTGTGACCCCGTGAAAAGGTCATAACATGGTGACGTCTTTTCTACCTGGTACCATTGGCATGCCATACAACCCGCGAAAAAACATCAGTGCGTTTGTTTGAATGACGTGAGCCAAGGAAAGACTTCATGCAAAGACAGAATTATGTGAAACCGACACTGTAACTGATATAAAAAGAACAGCAGGTACCGCTGATGTGGGTTCAGGGAACGACTTTATCGGTTTGTTATGTCTGTGGTGTAGCAATACGTTAGTAACACTAACAGTCAGACTCGATTGTTATAATGCATAGCGTTCTATGTCTAAACAGAGTTATGGGATCTTACGCTCATGTAGTGTTTATCCTTTGATAAGTTACTGCCACTATAAAATTACATTGTATGTCTTTGCACGAAACTTGTCTCATTCCTGCTAACCACAAGCAATCAAATGCACCAGTGTTTTTTCGGGGGTTGTATACAGTATTGAGTTCAGAGGCGTCATAAATCGTGATTTGATGATAGCAACTATGTACACGATCGATATA